>NW_026699190.1:0-49222 GCF_030435755.1 Ochotona princeps | reverse complement strand
TGGTAGAGCATCCCACACAAACGAATGCTCCACATGCGGGTTTCACATGCCACCAACTCCACATTCACAGGCAACTTCAGCGCCACAGCCGTTTTCAGATAGCCCTCAATGCAAAGGCTCTAGACGCAAATATTGGTGTGAGAGCTAATTCAATCAAGGAAACACTGCATGTTGGTGAAGGGCATATTGAAGAAGGATCAGCCGAGTGGTTCTTGTGGGAGAACAACTCCATTTGGCTCACTAACTTCACACACCATCAGGCTTCCAAGCAGCTCTCAAGGAAACTCAGTTTTCACACTCTATGCTTAGTGCCCTTTGAGTGCATTATCTAGGAATGAACCTGGTAGAGCATCCCACACAAACGAATGCTCCACATGCGGGTTTCACATGCCACCAACTCCACATTCACAGGCAACTTCAGCGCCACAGCCGTTTTCAGATAGCCCTCAATGCAAAGGCTCTAGACGCAAATATTGGTGTGAGAGCTAATTCAATCAAGGAAACACTGCATGTTGGTGAAGGGCATATTGAAGAAGGATCAGCCGAGTGGTTCTTGTGGGAGAACAACTCCATTTGGCTCACTAACTTCACACACCATCAGGCTTCCAAGCAGCTCTCAAGGAAACTCAGTTTTCACACTCTATGCTTAGTGCCCTTAGTATGACTAGGACTAAAATGAACCTGGTAGAGCATCCCACACAAACGTGTGCTCCACATGCGGGTTTCACATGCCACCAACTCCACATTCACAGGCAACTTCAGCGCCACAGCCGTTTTCAGATAGCCCTCAATGCAAAGGCTCTAGACGCAAATATTGGTGTGAGAGCTAATTCAATCAAGGAAACACTGCATGTTGGTGAAGGGCATATTGAAGAAGGATCAGCCGAGTGGTTCTTGTGGGAGAACAACTCCATTTGGCTCACTAACTTCACACACCATCAGGCTTCCAAGCAGCTCTCAAGGAAACTCAGTTTTCACACTCTATGCTTAGTGCCCTTAGTATGACTAGGACTAAAATGAACCTGGTAGAGCATCCCACACAAACGTGTGCTCCACATGCGGGTTTCACATGCCACCAACTCCACATTCACAGGCAACTTCAGCGCCACAGCCGTTTTCAGATAGCCCTCAATGCAAAGGCTCTAGACGCAAATATTGGTGTGAGAGCTAATTCAATCAAGGAAACACTGCATGTTGGTGAAGGGCATATTGAAGAAGGATCAGCCGAGTGGTTCTTGTGGGAGAACAACTCCATTTGGCTCACTAACTTCACACACCATCAGGCTTCCAAGCAGCTCTCAAGGAAACTCAGTTTTCACACTCTATGCTTAGTGCCCTTTGAGTGCATTATCTAGGAATGAACCTGGTAGAGCATCCCACACAAACGAATGCTCCACATGCGGGTTTCACATGCCACCAACTCCACATTCACAGGCAACTTCAGCGCCACAGCCGTTTTCAGATAGCCCTCAATGCAAAGGCTCTAGACGCAAATATTGGTGTGAGAGCTAATTCAATCAAGGAAACACTGCATGTTGGTAAAGGGCATATTGAAGAAGGATCAGCCGAGTGGTTCTTGTGGGAGAACAACTCCATTTGGCTCACTAACTTCACACACCATCAGGCTTCCAAGCAGCTCTCAAGGAAACTCAGTTTTCACACTCTATGCTTAGTGCACTTAGTATGACTAGGACTAAAATGAACCTGGTAGAGCATCCCACACAAACGAATGCTCCACATGCGGGTTTCACATGCCACCAACTCCACATTCACAGGCAACTTCAGCGCCACAGCCGTTTTCAGATAGCCCTCAATGCAAAGGCTCTAGACGCAAATATTGGTGTGAGAGCTAATTCAATCAAGGAAACACTGCATGTTGGTGAAGGGCATATTGAAGAAGGATCAGCCGAGTGGTTCTTGTGGGAGAACAAGTCGATTTGGCTCACTAACTTCACACACCATCAGGCTTCCAAGCAGCCCTCAAGGAAACTCAGTTTTCACACTCTATGCTTAGTGCCCTTAGTATGACTAGGACTGAAATGAACCTGTTAGAGCATCCCACACAAACGAATGCTCCACATGCGGGTTTCACATGCCACCAACTCCACATTCACAGGCAACTTCAGCGCCACAGCCGTTTTCAGATAGCCCTCAATGCAAAGGCTCTAGACGCAAATATTGGTGTGAGAGCTAATTCAATCAAGGAAACACTGCATGTTGGTGAAGGGCATATTGAAGAAGGATCAGCCGAGTGGTTCTTGTGGGAGAACAACTCCATTTGGCTCACTAACTTCACACACCATCACGCTTCCAAGCAGCTCTCAAGGAAACTCAGTTTTCACACTCTATGCTTAGTGCCCTTTGAGTGCATTATCTAGGAATGAACCTGGTAGAGCATCCCACACAAACGAATGCTCCACATGCGGGTTTCACATGCCACCAACTCCACATTCACAGGCAACTTCAGCGCCACAGCCGTTTTCAGATAGCCCTCAATGCAAAGGCTCTAGACGCAAATATTGGTGTGAGAGCTAATTCAATCAAGGAAACACTGCATGTTGGTGAAGGGCATATTGAAGAAGGATCAGCCGAGTGGTTCTTGTGGGAGAACAACTCCATTTGGCTCACTAACTTCACACACCATCAGGCTTTCAAGCAGCTCTCAAGGAAACTTAGTTTTCACACTCTATGCTTAGTGCCCTTTGTGTGCCTAGGACTGAAATGAAGCTTGGTCAGCATCCCACACAAACGAATGCTCCACATGCGTGTTTCACATGCCACCAACTCCACATTTACAGGCAACTTCAGCGCCACAGCCGTTTTCAGATAGCCCTCAATGCAAAGGCTCTAGACGCAAATATTGGTGTGAGAGCTAATTCAATCAAGGAAACACTGCATGTTGGTGAAGGGCATATTGAAGAAGGATCAGCCGAGTGGTTCTTGTGAGAGAACAACTCCATTTGGCTCACTAACTTCACACACCATCAGGCTTCCAAGCAGCTCTCAAGGAAACTCAGTTTTCACACTCTATGCTTAGTGCCCTTTGAGTGCATTATCTAGGAATGAACCTGGTAGAGCATCCCACACAAACGAATGCTCCACATGCGGGTTTCACATGCCACCAACTCCACATTCACAGGCAACTTCAGCGCCACAGCCGTTTTCAGATAGCCCTCAATGCAAAGGCTCTAGACGCAAATATTGGTGTGAGAGCTAATTCAATCAAGGAAACACTGCATGTTGGTGAAGGGCATATTGAAGAAGGATCAGCAGAGTGGTTCTTGTGGGAGAACATCTCCATTTGGCTCACTAACTTCACACACCATCAGGCTTCCAAGCAGCTCTCAAGGAAACTCAGTTTTCACACTCTATGCTTAGTGCCCTTTGAGTGCATTATCTAGGAATGAACCTGGTAGAGCATCCCACACAAACGAATGCTCCACATGCGGGTTTCACATGCCACCAACTCCACATTCACAGGCAACTTCAGCGCCACAGCCGTTTTCAGATAGCCCTGAAAGCAAAGGCTCTAGACGCAAATATTGGTGTGAGAGCTAATTCAATCAAGGAAACACTGCATGTTGGTGAAGGGCATATTGAAGAAGGATCAGCCGAGTGGTTCTTGTGGGAGAACAACTCCATTTGGCTCACTAACTTCACACACCATCAGGCTTCCAAGCAGCTCTCAAGGAAACTCAGTTTTCACACTCTATGCTTAGTGCCCTTTGAGTGCATTATCTAGGAATGAACCTGGTAGAGCATCCCACACAAACGAATGCTCCACATGCGGGTTTCACATGCCACCAACTCCACATTCACAGGCAACTTCAGCGCCACAGCCGTTTTCAGATAGCCCTCAATGCAAAGGCTCTAGACGCAAATATTGGTGTGAGAGCTAATTCAATCAAGGAAACACTGCATGTTGGTGAAGGGCATATTGAAGAAGGATCAGTCGAGTGGTTCTTGTGGGAGAACAACCCCATTTGGCTCACTAACTTCACACACCATCAGGCTTCCAAGCAGCTCTCAAGGAAACTCAGTTTTCACACTCTATGCTTAGTGCCCTTTGAGTGCATTATCTAGGAATGAACCTGGTAGAGCATCCCACACAAACGAATGCTCCACATGCGGGTTTCACATGCCACCAACTCCACATTCACAGGCAACTTCAGCGCCACAGCCGTTTTCAGATAGCCCTCAATGCAAAGGCTCTAGACGCAAATATTGGTGTGAGAGCTAATTCAATCAAGGAAACACTGCATGTTGGTGAAGGGCATATTGAAGAAGGATCAGCCGAGTGGTTCTTGTGGGAGAACAACTCCATTTGGCTCACTAACTTCACACACCATCAGGCTTCCAAGCAGCTCTCAAGGAAACTCAGTTTTCACACTCTATGCTTAGTGCCCTTTGTGTGCCTAGGACTGAAATGATGCTTGGTCAGCATCCCACACAAACGAATGCTCCACATGCGGGTTTCACATGCCACCAACTCCACATTCACAGGCAACTTCAGCGCCACAGCTGTATTCAGATAGCCCTCAATGCAAAGGCTCTAGACGCAAATATTGGTGTGAGAGCTAATTCAATCAAGGAAACACTGCATGTTGGTGAAGGGCATATTGAAGAAGGATCAGCCAAGTGGTTCTTGTGGGAGAACAACTCCATTTGGCTCACTAACTTCACACACCATCAGGCTTCCAAGCAGCTCTCAAGGAAACTCAGTTTTCACACTCTATGCTTAGTGCCCTTAGTATGACTAGGACTGAAATGAACCTGGTAGAGCATCCCACACAAACGAATGCTCCACATGCGGGTTTCACATGCCACCAACTCCACATTCACAGGCAACTTCAGCGCCACAGCCGTTTTCAGATAGCCCTCAATGCAAAGGCTCTAGACGCAAATATTGGTGTGAGAGCTAATTCAATCAAGGAAACACTGCATGTTGGTGAAGGGCATATTGAAGAAGGATCAGCCGAGTGGTTCTTGTGGGAGAACAACTCCATTTGGCTCACTAACTTCACACACCATCAGGCTTCCAAGCAGCTCTCAAGGAAACTCAGTTTTCACACTCTATGCTTAGTGCCCTTTATGTGCCTAGGACTGAAATGAAGCTTGGTCAGCATCCCACACAAACGAATGCTCCACATGAGGGTTTCACATGCCACCAACTCCACATTTACAGGCAACTTCAGCGCCACAGCTGTTTTCAGATAGCCCTCAATGCAAAGGCTCTAGACGCAAATATTGGTGTGAGAGCTAATTCAATCAAGGAAACACTGCATGTTGGTGAAGGGCATATTGAAGAAGGATCAGCCGAGTGGTTCTTGTGGGAGAACAACTCCATTTGGCTCACTAACTTCACACACCATCAGGCTTCCAAGCAGCTCTCAAGGAAACTCAGTTTTCACACTCTATGCTTAGTGCCCTTTGTATGGCTAGGACTGAAATGAACCTGGTAGAGCATCCCACACAAACGAATGCTCCACATGCGGGTTTCACATGCCACCAACTCCACATTCACAGGCAACTTCAGCGCCACAGCCGTTTTCAGATAGCCCTCAATGCAAAGGCTCTAGACGCAAATATTGGTGTGAGAGCTAATTCAATCAAGGAAACACTGCATGTTGGTGAAGGGCATATTGAAGAAGGATCAGCCGAGTGGTTCTTGTGGGAGAACAACTCCATTTGGCTCACTAACTTCACACACCATCAGGCTTCCAAGCAGCTCTCAAGGAAACTCAGTTTTCACACTCTATGCTTAGTGCCCTTTGTATGACTAGGACTGAAATGAACCTGGTAGAGCATCCCACACAAACGAATGCTCCACATGCGGGTTTCACATGCCACCAACTCCACATTCACAGGCAACTTCAGCGCCACAGCCGTTTTCAGATAGCCCTCAATGCAAAGGCTCTAGACGCAAATATTGGTGTGAGAGCTAATTCAATCAAGGAAACACTGCATGTTGGTGAAGGGCATATTGAAGAAGGATCAGCCGAGTGGTTCTTGTGGGAGAACAACTCCATTTGGCTCACTAACTTCACACACCATCAGGCTTCCAAGCAGCTCTCAAGGAAACTCAGTTTTCACACTCTATGCTTAGTGCCCTTTGAGTGCATTATCTAGGAATGAACCTGGTAGAGCATCCCACACAAACGAATGCTCCACATGCGGGTTTCACATGCCACCAACTCCACATTCACAGGCAACTTCAGCGCCACAGCCGTTTTCAGATAGCCCTCAATGCAAAGGCTCTAGACGCAAATATTGGTGTGAGAGCTAATTCAATCAAGGAAACACTGCATGTTGGTGAAGGGCATATTAAAGAAGGATCAGCCGAGTGGTTCTTGTGGGAGAACAACTCCATTTGGCTCACTAACTTCACACACCATCAGGCTTCCAAGCAGCTCTCGAGGAAACTCAGTTTTCACACTCTATGCTTAGTGCCCTTTGTATGGCTAGGACTGAAATGAACCTGGTAGAGCATCCCACACAAACGAATGCTCCACATGCGGGTTTCACATGCCACCAACTCCACATTCACAGGCAACTTCAGCGCCACAGCTGTTTTCAGATAGCCCTCAATGCAAAGGCTCTAGACGCAAATATTGGTGTGAGAGCTAATTCAATCAAGGAAACACTGCATGTTGGTGAAGGGCATATTGAAGAAGGATCAGCCGAGTGGTTCTTGTGGGAGAACAACTCCATTTGGCTCACTAACTTCACACACCATCAGGCTTCCAAGCAGCTCTCAAGGAAACTCAGTTTTCACACTCTATGCTTAGTGCCCTTTGAGTGCATTATCTAGGAATGAACCTGGTAGAGCATCCCACACAAACGAATGCTCCACATGCGGGTTTCACATGCCACCAACTCCACATTCACAGGCAACTTCAGCGCCACAGCCGTTTTCAGATAGCCCTCAATGCAAAGGCTCTAGACGCAAATATTGGTGTGAGAGCTAATTCAATCAAGGAAACACTGCATGTTGGTGAAGGGCATATTGAAGAAGGATCAGCCGAGTGGTTCTTGTGGGAGAACAACTCCATTTGGCTCACTAACTTCACACACCATCAGGCTTCCAAGCAGCTCTCAAGGAAACTCAGTTTTCACACTCTATGCTTAGTGCCCTTTATGTGCCTAGGACTGAAATGAAGCTTGGTCAGCATCCCACACAAACGAATGCTCCACATGCGGGTTTCACATGCCACCAACTCCACATTTACAGGCAACTTCAGCGCCACAGCTGTTTTCAGATAGCCCTCAATGCAAAGGCTCTAGACGCAAATATTGGTGTGAGAGCTAATTCAATCAAGGAAACACTGCATGTTGGTGAAGGGCATATTGAAGAAGGATCAGCCGAGTGGTTCTTGTGGGAGAACAACTCCATTTGGCTCACTAACTTCACACACCATCACGCTTCCAAGCAGCTCTCAAGGAAACTCAGTTTTCACACTCTATGCTTAGTGCCCTTTGAGTGCATTATCTAGGAATGAACCTGGTAGAGCATCCCACACAAACGAATGCTCCACATGCGGGTTTCACATGCCACCAACTCCACATTCACAGGCAACTTCAGCGCCACAGCCGTTTTCAGATAGCCCTCAATGCAAAGGCTCTAGACGCAAATATTGGTGTGAGAGCTAATTCAATCAAGGAAACACTGCATGTTGGTGAAGGGCATATTGAAGAAGGATCAGCCGAGTGGTTCTTGTGGGAGAACAACTCCATTTGGCTCACTAACTTCACACACCATCAGGCTTTCAAGCAGCTCTCAAGGAAACTTAGTTTTCACACTCTATGCTTAGTGCCCTTTGTGTGCCTAGGACTGAAATGAAGCTTGGTCAGCATCCCACACAAACGAATGCTCCACATGCGTGTTTCACATGCCACCAACTCCACATTTACAGGCAACTTCAGCGCCACAGCCGTTTTCAGATAGCCCTCAATGCAAAGGCTCTAGACGCAAATATTGGTGTGAGAGCTAATTCAATCAAGGAAACACTGCATGTTGGTGAAGGGCATATTGAAGAAGGATCAGCCGAGTGGTTCTTGTGAGAGAACAACTCCATTTGGCTCACTAACTTCACACACCATCAGGCTTCCAAGCAGCTCTCAAGGAAACTCAGTTTTCACACTCTATGCTTAGTGCCCTTTGAGTGCATTATCTAGGAATGAACCTGGTAGAGCATCCCACACAAACGAATGCTCCACATGCGGGTTTCACATGCCACCAACTCCACATTCACAGGCAACTTCAGCGCCACAGCCGTTTTCAGATAGCCCTCAATGCAAAGGCTCTAGACGCAAATATTGGTGTGAGAGCTAATTCAATCAAGGAAACACTGCATGTTGGTGAAGGGCATATTGAAGAAGGATCAGCAGAGTGGTTCTTGTGGGAGAACATCTCCATTTGGCTCACTAACTTCACACACCATCAGGCTTCCAAGCAGCTCTCAAGGAAACTCAGTTTTCACACTCTATGCTTAGTGCCCTTTGAGTGCATTATCTAGGAATGAACCTGGTAGAGCATCCCACACAAACGAATGCTCCACATGCGGGTTTCACATGCCACCAACTCCACATTCACAGGCAACTTCAGCGCCACAGCCGTTTTCAGATAGCCCTCAATGCAAAGGCTCTAGACGCAAATATTGGTGTGAGAGCTAATTCAATCAAGGAAACACTGCATGTTGGTGAAGGGCATATTGAAGAAGGATCAGCCGAGTGGTTCTTGTGGGAGAACAACTCCATTTGGCTCACTAACTTCACACACCATCAGGCTTCCAAGCAGCTCTCAAGGAAACTCAGTTTTCACACTCTATGCTTAGTGCCCTTTGAGTGCATTATCTAGGAATGAACCTGGTAGAGCATCCCACACAAACGAATGCTCCACATGCGGGTTTCACATGCCACCAACTCCACATTCACAGGCAACTTCAGCGCCACAGCCGTTTTCAGATAGCCCTCAATGCAAAGGCTCTAGACGCAAATATTGGTGTGAGAGCTAATTCAATCAAGGAAACACTGCATGTTGGTGAAGGGCATATTGAAGAAGGATCAGTCGAGTGGTTCTTGTGGGAGAACAACCCCATTTGGCTCACTAACTTCACACACCATCAGGCTTCCAAGCAGCTCTCAAGGAAACTCAGTTTTCACACTCTATGCTTAGTGCCCTTTGAGTGCATTATCTAGGAATGAACCTGGTAGAGCATCCCACACAAACGAATGCTCCACATGCGGGTTTCACATGCCACCAACTCCACATTCACAGGCAACTTCAGCGCCACAGCCGTTTTCAGATAGCCCTCAATGCAAAGGCTCTAGACGCAAATATTGGTGTGAGAGCTAATTCAATCAAGGAAACACTGCATGTTGGTGAAGGGCATATTGAAGAAGGATCAGCCGAGTGGTTCTTGTGGGAGAACAACTCCATTTGGCTCACTAACTTCACACACCATCAGGCTTCCAAGCAGCTCTCAAGGAAACTCAGTTTTCACACTCTATGCTTAGTGCCCTTTGTGTGCCTAGGACTGAAATGATGCTTGGTCAGCATCCCACACAAACGAATGCTCCACATGCGGGTTTCACATGCCACCAACTCCACATTCACAGGCAACTTCAGCGCCACAGCTGTATTCAGATAGCCCTCAATGCAAAGGCTCTAGACGCAAATATTGGTGTGAGAGCTAATTCAATCAAGGAAACACTGCATGTTGGTGAAGGGCATATTGAAGAAGGATCAGCCAAGTGGTTCTTGTGGGAGAACAACTCCATTTGGCTCACTAACTTCACACACCATCAGGCTTCCAAGCAGCTCTCAAGGAAACTCAGTTTTCACACTCTATGCTTAGTGCCCTTAGTATGACTAGGACTGAAATGAACCTGGTAGAGCATCCCACACAAACGAATGCTCCACATGCGGGTTTCACATGCCACCAACTCCACATTCACAGGCAACTTCAGCGCCACAGCCGTTTTCAGATAGCCCTCAATGCAAAGGCTCTAGACGCAAATATTGGTGTGAGAGCTAATTCAATCAAGGAAACACTGCATGTTGGTGAAGGGCATATTGAAGAAGGATCAGCCGAGTGGTTCTTGTGGGAGAACAACTCCATTTGGCTCACTAACTTCACACACCATCAGGCTTCCAAGCAGCTCTCAAGGAAACTCAGTTTTCACACTCTATGCTTAGTGCCCTTTATGTGCCTAGGACTGAAATGAAGCTTGGTCAGCATCCCACACAAACGAATGCTCCACATGAGGGTTTCACATGCCACCAACTCCACATTTACAGGCAACTTCAGCGCCACAGCTGTTTTCAGATAGCCCTCAATGCAAAGGCTCTAGACGCAAATATTGGTGTGAGAGCTAATTCAATCAAGGAAACACTGCATGTTGGTGAAGGGCATATTGAAGAAGGATCAGCCGAGTGGTTCTTGTGGGAGAACAACTCCATTTGGCTCACTAACTTCACACACCATCAGGCTTCCAAGCAGCTCTCAAGGAAACTCAGTTTTCACACTCTATGCTTAGTGCCCTTTGTATGGCTAGGACTGAAATGAACGTGGTAGAGCATCCCACACAAACGAATGCTCCACATGCGGGTTTCACATGCCACCAACTCCACATTCACAGGCAACTTCAGCGCCACAGCCGTTTTCAGATAGCCCTCAATGCAAAGGCTCTAGACGCAAATATTGGTGTGAGAGCTAATTCAATCAAGGAAACACTGCATGTTGGTGAAGGGCATATTGAAGAAGGATCAGCCGAGTGGTTCTTGTGGGAGAACAACTCCATTTGGCTCACTAACTTCACACACCATCAGGCTTCCAAGCAGCTCTCAAGGAAACTCAGTTTTCACACTCTATGCTTAGTGCCCTTTGTATGACTAGGACTGAAATGAACCTGGTAGAGCATCCCACACAAACGAATGCTCCACATGCGGGTTTCACATGCCACCAACTCCACATTCACAGGCAACTTCAGCGCCACAGCCGTTTTCAGATAGCCCTCAATGCAAAGGCTCTAGACGCAAATATTGGTGTGAGAGCTAATTCAATCAAGGAAACACTGCATGTTGGTGAAGGGCATATTGAAGAAGGATCAGCCGAGTGGTTCTTGTGGGAGAACAACTCCATTTGGCTCACTAACTTCACACACCATCAGGCTTCCAAGCAGCTCTCAAGGAAACTCAGTTTTCACACTCTATGCTTAGTGCCCTTTGAGTGCATTATCTAGGAATGAACCTGGTAGAGCATCCCACACAAACGAATGCTCCACATGCGGGTTTCACATGCCACCAACTCCACATTCACAGGCAACTTCAGCGCCACAGCCGTTTTCAGATAGCCCTCAATGCAAAGGCTCTAGACGCAAATATTGGTGTGAGAGCTAATTCAATCAAGGAAACACTGCATGTTGGTGAAGGGCATATTGAAGAAGGATCAGCCGAGTGGTTCTTGTGGGAGAACAACTCCATTTGGCTCACTAACTTCACACACCATCAGGCTTCCAAGCAGCTCTCAAGGAAACTCAGTTTTCACACTCTATGCTTAGTGCCCTTTATGTGCCTAGGACTGAAATGAAGCTTGGTCAGCATCCCACACAAACGAATGCTCCACATGCGGGTTTCACATGCCACCAACTCCACATTTACAGGCAACTTCAGCGCCACAGCTGTTTTCAGATAGCCCTCAATGCAAAGGCTCTAGACGCAAATATTGGTGTGAGAGCTAATTCAATCAAGGAAACACTGCATGTTGGTGAAGGGCATATTGAAGAAGGATCAGCCGAGTGGTTCTTGTGGGAGAACAACTCCATTTGGCTCACTAACTTCACACACCATCCGGCTTCCAAGCAGCTCTCAAGGAAACTCAGTTTTCACACTCTATGCTTAGTGCCCTTTGTATGGCTAGGACTGAAATGAACCTGGTAGAGCATCCCACACAAACGAATGCTCCACATGCGGGTTTCACATGCCACCAACTCCACATTCACAGGCAACTTCAGCGCCACAGCCGTTTTCAGATAGCCCTCAATGCAAAGGCTCTAGACGCAAATATTGGTGTGAGAGCTAATTCAATCAAGGAAACACTGCATGTTGGTGAAGGGCATATTGAAGAAGGATCAGCCGAGTGGTTCTTGTGGGAGAACAACTCCATTTGGCTCACTAACTTCACACACCATCAGGCTTCCAAGCAGCTCTCAAGGAAACTCAGTTTTCACACTCTATGCTTAGTGCCCTTTGAGTGCATTATCTAGGAATGAACCTGGTAGAGCATCCCACACAAACGAATGCTCCACATGCGGGTTTCACATGCCACTAACTCCACATTCACAGGCAACTTCAGCGCCACAGCCGTTTTCAGATAGCCCTCAATGCAAAGGCTCTAGATGCAAATATTGGTGTGAGAGCTAATTCAATCAAGGAAACACTGCATGTTGGTGAAGGGCATATTGAAGAAGGATCAGCCGAGTGGTTCTTGTGGGAGAACAACTCCATTTGGCTCACTAACTTCACACACCATCAGGCTTCCAAGCAGCTCTCAAGGAAACTCAGTTTTCACACTCTATGCTTAGTGCCCTTTATGTGCCTAGGACTGAAATGAAGCTTGGTCAGCATCCCACACAAACGAATGCTCCACATGCGGGTTTCACATGCCACCAACTCCACATTTACAGGCAACTTCAGCGCCACAGCTGTTTTCAGATAGCCCTCAATGCAAAGGCTCTAGACGCAAATATTGGTGTGAGAGCTAATTCAATCAAGGAAACACTGCATGTTGGTGAAGGGCATATTGAAGAAGGATCAGCCGAGTGGTTCTTGTGGGAGAACAACTCCATTTGGCTCACTAACTTCACACACCATCAGGCTTCCAAGCAGCTCTCAAGGAAACTCAGTTTTCACACTCTATGCTTAGTGCCCTTTGTATGGCTAGGACTGAAATGAACCTGGTAGAGCATCCCACACAAACGAATGCTCCACATGCGGGTTTCACATGCCACCAAATCCACATTCACAGGCAACTTCAGCGCCACAGCCGTTTTCAGATAGCCCTCAATGCAAAGGCTCTAGACGCAAATATTGGTGTGAGAGCTAATTCAATCAAGGAAACACTGCATGTTGGTGAAGGGCATATTGAAGAAGGATCAGCCGAGTGGTTCTTGTGGGAGAACAACTCCATTTGGCTCACTAACTTCACACACCATCAGGCTTCCAAGCAGCTCTCAAGGAAACTCAGTTTTCACACTCTATGCTTAGTGCCCTTTGTATGGCTAGGACTGAAATGAACCTGGTAGAGCATCCCACACAAACGAATGCTCCACATGCGGGTTTCACATGCCACCAACTCCACATTCACAGGCAACTTCAGCGCCACAGCCGTTTTCAGATAGCCCTCAATGCAAAGGCTCTAGACGCAAATATTGGTGTGAGAGCTAATTCAATCAAGGAAACACTGCATGTTGGTGAAGGGCATATTGAAGAAGGATCAGCCGAGTGGTTCTTGTGGGAGAACAACTCCATTTGGCTCACTAACTTCACACACCATCAGGCTTCCAAGCAGCTCTCAAGGAAACTCAGTTTTCACACTCTATGCTTAGTGCACTTTGAGTGCATTATCTAGGAATGAACCTGGTAGAGCATCCCACACAAACGAATGCTCCACATGCGGGTTTCACATGCCACCAACTCCACATTCACAGGCAACTTCAGCGCCACAGCCGTTTTCAGATAGCCCTCAATGCAAAGGCTCTAGACGCAAATATTGGTGTGAGAGCTAATTCAATCAAGGAAACACTGCATGTTGGTGAAGGGCATATTGAAGAAGGATCAGCCGAGTGGTTCTTGTGGGAGAACAACTCCATTTGGCTCACTAACTTCACACACCATCAGGCTTCCAAGCAGCTCTCAAGCAAACTCAGTTTTCACACTCTATGCTTAGTGCCCTTTGAGTGCATTATCTAGGAATGAACCTGGTAGAGCATCCCACACAAACGAATGCTCCACATGCGGGTTTCACATGCCACCAACTCCACATTCACAGGCAACTTCAGCGCCACAGCCGTTTTCAGATAGCCCTCAATGCAAAGGCTCTAGACGCAAATATTGGTGTGAGAGCTAATTCAATCAAGGAAACACTGCATGTTGGTGAAGGGCATATTGAAGAAGGATCAGCCGAGTGGTTCTTGTGGGAGAACAACTCCATTTGGCTCACTAACTTCACACACCATCAGGCTTCCAAGCAGCTCTCAAGGAAACTCAGTTTTCACACTCTATGCTTAGTGCCCTTTGAGTGCATTATCTAGGAATGAACCTGGTAGAGCATCCCACACAAACGAATGCTCCACATGCGGGTTTCACATGCCACTAACTCCACATTCACAGGCAACTTCAGCGCCACAGCCGTTTTCAGATAGCCCTCAATGCAAAGGCTCTAGATGCAAATATTGGTGTGAGAGCTAATTCAATCAAGGAAACACTGCATGTTGGTGAAGGGCATATTGAAGAAGGATCAGCCGAGTGGTTCTTGTGGGAGAACAACTCCATTTGGCTCACTAACTTCACACACCATCAGGCTTCCAAGCAGCTCTCAAGGAAACTCAGTTTTCACACTCTATGCTTAGTGCCCTTTGTGTGCCTAGGACTGAAATGAAGCTTGGTCAGCATCCCACACAAACGAATGCTCCACATGCGTGTTTCACATGCCACCAACTCCACATTCTCAGGCAACTTCAGCGCCACAGCCGTTTTCAGATAGCCCTCAATGCAAAGGCTCTAGACACAAATATTGGTGTGAGAGCTAATTCAATCAAGGAAACACTGCATGTTGGTGAAGGGCATATTGAAGAAGGATCAGCCGAGTGGTTCTTGTCGGAGAACAACTCCATTTGGCTCACTAACTTCACACACCATCAGGCTTCCAAGCAGCTCTCAAGGAAACTCAGTTTTCACACTCTATGCTTAGTGCCCTTTGTATGGCTAGAACTGAAATGAACCTGGTAGAGCATCCCACACAAACGAATGCTCCACATGCGGGTTTCACATGCCACCAACTCCACATTCACAGGCAACTTCAGCGCCACAGCCGTTTTCAGATAGCCCTCAATGCAAAGGCTCTAGATGCAAATATTGGTGTGAGAGCTAATTCAATCAAGGAAACACTGCATGTTGGTGAAGGGCATATTGAAGAAGGATCAGCCGAGTGGTTCTTGTGGGAGAACAACTCCATTTGGCTCACTAACTTCACACACCATCAGGCTTCCAAGCAGCTCTCAAGGAAACTCAGTTTTCACACTCTTTGCTTAGTGCCCTTTGAGTGCATTATCTAGGAATGAACCTGGTAGAGCATCCCACACAAACGAATGCTCCACATGCGGGTTTCACATGCCACCAACTCCACATTCACAGGCAACTTCAGCGCCACAGCCGTTTTCAGATAGCCCTCAATGCAAAGGCTCTAGACGCAAATATTGGTGTGAGAGCTAATTCAATCAAGGAAACACTGCATGTTGGTGAAGGGCATATTGAAGAAGGATCAGCCGAGTGGTTCTTGTGGGAGAACAACTCCATTTGGCTCACTAACTTCACACACCATCAGGCTTCCAAGCAGCTCTCAAGGAAACTCAGTTTTCACACTCTATGCTTAGTGCCCTTTGAGTGCATTATCTAGGAATGAACCTGGTAGAGCATCCCACACAAACGAATGCTCCACATGCGGGTTTCACATGCCACCAACTCCACATTCACAGGCAACTTCAGCGCCACAGCCGTTTTCAGATAGCCCTCAATGCAAAGGCTCTAGACGCAAATATTGGTGTGAGAGCTAATTCAATCAAGGAAACACTGCATGTTGGTGAAGGGCATATTGAAGAAGGATCAGCCGAGTGGTTCTTGTGGGAGAACAACTCCATTTGGCTCACTAACTTCACACACCATCAGGCTTCCAAGCAGCTCTCAAGGAAACTCAGTTTTCACACTCTATGCTTAGTGCCCTTTGTATGACTAGGACTGAAATGAACCTGGTAGAGCATCCCACACAAACGAATGCTCCACATGCGGGTTTCACATGCCACCAACGCCACATTCACAGGCAACTTCAGCGCCACAGCCGTTTTCAGATAGCCCTCAATGCAAAGGCTCTAGACGCAAATATAGGTGTGAGAGCTAATTCAATCAAGGAAACACTGCATGTTGGTGAAGGGCATATTGAAGAAGGATCAGCCGAGTGGTTCTTGTGGGAGAACAACTCCATTTGGCTCACTAACTTCACACACCATCAGGCTTCCAAGCAGCTCTCAAGGAAACTCAGTTTTCACACTCTATGCTTAGTGCCCTTTGTATGACTAGGACTAAAATGAACCTGGTAGAGCATCCCACACAAACGAATGCTCCACATGCGGGTTTCACATGCCACCAACTCCACATTCACAGGCAACTTCAGCGCCACAGCCGTTTTCAGATAGCCCTCAATGCAAAGGCTCTAGACACAAATATTGGTGTGAGAGCTAATTCAATCAAGGAAACACTGCATGTTGGTGAAGGGCATATTGAAGAAGGATCAGCCGAGTGGTTCTTGTGGGAGAACAACTCCATTTGGCTCACTAACTTCACACACCATCAGGCTTCCAAGCAGCTCTCAAGGAAACTCAGTTTTCACACTCTATGCTTAGTGCCCTTAGTATGACTAGGACTGAAATGAACCTGTTAGAGCATCCCACACAAACGAATGCTCCACATGCGGGTTTCACATGCCACCAACTCCACATTCACAGGCAACTTCAGCGCCACAGCCGTTTTCAGATAGCCCTCAATGCAAAGGCTCTAGACGCAAATATTGGTGTGAGAGCTAATTCAATCAAGGAAACACTGCATGTTGGTGAAGGGCATATTGAAGAAGGATGAGCCGAGTGGTTCTTGTGGGAGAACAACTCCATTTGGCTAACTAACTTCACACACCATCAGGCTTCCAAGCAGCTCTCAAGGAAACTCAGTTTTCACACTCTATGCTTAGTGCCCTTTGAGTGCATTATCTAGGAATGAACCTGGTAGAGCATCCCACACAAACGAATGCTCCACATGCGGGTTTCACATGCCACCAACTCCACATTCACAGGCAACTTCAGCGCCACAGCCGTTTTCAGATAGCCCTCAATGCAAAGGCTCTAGACGCAAATATTGGTGTGAGAGCTAATTCAATCAAGGAAACACTGCATGTTGGTGAAGGGCATATTGAAGAAGGATGAGCCGAGTGGTTCTTGTGGGAGAACAACTCCATTTGGCTCACTAACTTCACACACCATCAGGCTTTCAAGCAGCTCTCAAGGAAACTTAGTTTTCACACTCTATGCTTAGTGCCCTTTGTGTGCCTAGGACTGAAATGAAGCTTGGTCAGCATCCCACACAAACGAATGCTCCACATGCGGGGTTCACATGCCACCAACTCCACATTCACAGGCAACTTCAGCGCCACAGCCGTTTTCAGATAGCCCTCAATGCAAAGGCTCTAGACGCAAATATTGGTGTGAGAGCTAATTCAATCAAGGAAACACTGCATGTTGGTGAAGGGCATATTGAAGAAGGATCAGCCGAGTGGTTCTTGTGGGAGAACAACTCCATTTGGCTCACTAACTTCACACACCATCAGGCTTCCAAGCAGCTCTCAAGGAAACTCAGTTTTCACACTCTATGCTTAGTGCCCTTTGAGTGCATTATCTAGGAATGAACCTGGTAGAGCATCCCACACAAACGAATGCTCCACATGCGGGTTTCACATGCCACTAACTCCACATTCACAGGCAACTTCAGCGCCACAGCCGTTTTCAGATAGCCCTCAATGCAAAGGCTCTAGATGCAAATATTGGTGTGAGAGCTAATTCAATCAAGAAACACTGCATGTTGGTGAAGGGCATTTGAAGAAGGATCAGCTGAGTGGTTCTTGTGGGAGAACAACTCCATTTGGCTCACTAACTTCACACACCATCAGGCTTCCAAGCAGCTCTCAAGGAAACTCAGTTTTCACACTCTATGCTTAGTGCCCTTTGTGTGACTAGGACTGAAATGAAGCTTGGTCAGCATCCCACACAAACGAATGCTCCACATGCGGGTTTCACATGCCACCAACTCCACATTCACAGGCAACTTCAGCGCCACAGCCGTTTTCAGATAGCCCTCAATGCAAAGGCTCTAGACGCAAATATTGGTGTGAGAGCTAATTCAATCAAGGAAACACTGCATGTTGGTGAAGGGCATATTGAAGAAGGATCAGCCAAGTGGTTCTTGTGGGAGAACAACTCCATTTGGCTCACTAACTTCACACACCATCAGGCTTCCAAGCAGCTCTCAAGGAAACTCAGTTTTCACACTCTTTGCTTAGTGCCCTTTGAGTGCATTATCTAGGAATGAACCTGGTAGAGCATCCCACACAAACGAATGCTCCACATGCGGGTTTCACATGCCACCAACTCCACATTCACAGGCAACTTCAGCGCCACAGCCGTTTTCAGATAGCCCTCAATGCAAAGGCTCTAGACGCAAATATTGGTGTGAGAGCTAATTCAATCAAGGAAACACTGCATGTTGGTGAAGGGCATATTGAAGAAGGATCAGCCGAGTGGTTCTTGTGGGAGAACAACTCCATTTGGCTCACTAACTTCACACACCATCAGGCTTCCAAGCAGCTCTCAAGGAAACTCAGTTTTCACACTCTAGGCTTAGTGCCCTTTGAGTGCATTATCTAGGAATGAACCTGGTAGAGCATCCCACACAAACGAATGCTCCACATGCGGGTTTCACATGCCACTAACTCCACATTCACAGGCAACTTCAGCGCCACAGCCGTTTTCAGATAGCCCTCAATGCAAAGGCTCTAGATGCAAATATTGGTGTGAGAGCTAATTCAATCAAGGAAACACTGCATGTTGGTGAAGGGCATATTGAAGAAGGATCAGCTGAGTGGTTCTTGTGGGAGAACAACTCCATTTGGCTCACTAACTTCACACACCATCAGGCTTCCAAGCAGCTCTCAAGGAAACTCAGTTTTCACACTCTATGCTTAGTGCCCTTTGTGTGACTAGGACTGAAATGAAGCTTGGTCAGCATCCCACACAAACGAATGCTCCACATGCGGGTTTCACATGCCACCAACTCCACATTCACAGGCAACTTCAGCGCCACAGCCGTTTTCAGATAGCCCTCAATGCAAAGGCTCTAGACGCAAATATTGGTGTGAGAGCTAATTCAATCAAGGAAACACTGCATGTTGGTGAAGGGCATATTGAAGAAGGATCAGCCAAGTGGTTCTTGTGGGAGAACAACTCCATTTGGCTCACTAACTTCACACACCATCAGGCTTCCAAGCAGCTCTCAAGGAAACTCAGTTTTCACACTCTTTGCTTAGTGCCCTTTGAGTGCATTATCTAGGAATGAACCTGGTAGAGCATCCCACACAAACGAATGCTCCACATGCGGGTTTCACATGCCACCAACTCCACATTCACAGGCAACTTCAGCGCCACAGCCGTTTTCAGATAGCCCTCAATGCAAAGGCTCTAGACGCAAATATTGGTGTGAGAGCTAATTCAATCAAGGAAACACTGCATGTTGGTGAAGGGCATATTGAAGAAGGATCAGCCGAGTGGTTCTTGTGGGAGAACAACTCCATTTGGCTCACTAACTTCACACACCATCAGGCTTCCAAGCAGCTCTCAAGGAAACTCAGTTTTCACACTCTATGCTTAGTGCCCTTTGAGTGCATTATCTAGGAATGAACCTGGTAGAGCATCCCACACAAACGAATGCTCCACATGCGGGTTTCACATGCCACCAACTCCACATTCACAGGCAACTTCAGCGCCACAGCCGTTTTCAGATAGCCCTCAATGCAAAGGCTCTAGACGCAAATATTGGTGTGAGAGCTAATTCAATCAAGGAAACACTGCATGTTGGTGAAGGGCATATTGAAGAAGGATCAGCCGAGTGGTTCTTGTGGGAGAACAATTCCATTTGGCTCACTAACTTCACACACCATCAGGCTTCCAAGCAGCTCTCAAGGAAACTCAGTTTTCACACTCTATGCTTAGTGCCCTTTGTATGACTAGGACTGAAATGAACCTGGTAGAGCATCCCACACAAACGAATGCTCCACATGCGGGTTTCACATGCCACCAACGCCACATTCACAGGCAACTTCAGCGCCACAGCCGTTTTCAGATAGCCCTCAATGCAAAGGCTCTAGACGCAAATATAGGTGTGAGAGCTAATTCAATCAAGGAAACACTGCATGTTGGTGAAGGGCATATTGAAGAAGGATCAGCCGAGTGGTTCTTGTGGGAGAACAACTCCATTTGGCTCACTAACTTCACACACCATCAGGCTTCCAAGCAGCTCTCAAGGAAACTCAGTTTTCACACTCTATGCTTAGTGCCCTTTGTATGACTAGGACTAAAATGAACCTGGTAGAGCATCCCACACAAACGAATGCTCCACATGCGGGTTTCACATGCCACCAACTCCACATTCACAGGCAACTTCAGCGCCACAGCCGTTTTCAGATAGCCCTCAATGCAAAGGCTCTAGACGCAAATATTGGTGTGAGAGCTAATTCAATCAAGGAAACACTGCATGTTGGTGAAGGGCATATTGAAGAAGGATCAGCCGAGTGGTTCTTGTGGGAGAACAACTCCATTTGGCTCACTAACTTCACACACCATCAGGCTTCCAAGCAGCTCTCAAGGAAACTCAGTTTTCACACTCTATGCTTAGTGCCCTTAGTATGACTAGGACTGAAATGAACCTGGTAGAGCATCCCACACAAACGAATGCTCCACATGCGGGTTTCACATGCCACCAACTCCACATTCACAGGCAACTTCAGCGCCACAGCCGTTTTCAGATAGCCCTCAATGCAAAGGCTCTAGACGCAAATATTGGTGTGAGAGCTAATTCAATCAAGGAAACACTGCATGTTGGTGAAGGGCATATTGAAGAAGGATCAGCCGAGTGGTTCTTGTGGGAGAACAACTCCATTTGGCTAACTAACTTCACACACCATCAGGCTTCCAAGCAGCTCTCAAGGAAACTCAGTTTTCACACTCTATGCTTAGTGCCCTTTGAGTGCATTATCTAGGAATGAACCTGGTAGAGCATCCCACACAAACGAATGCTCCACATGCGGGTTTCACATGCCACCAACTCCACATTCACAGGCAACTTCAGCGCCACAGCCGTTTTCAGATAGCCCTCAATGCAAAGGCTCTAGACGCAAATATTGGTGTGAGAGCTAATTCAATCAAGGAAACACTGCATGTTGGTGAAGGGCATATTGAAGAAGGATGAGCCGAGTGGTTCTTGTGGGAGAACAACTCCATTTGGCTCACTAACTTCACACACCATCAGGCTTCCAAGCAGCTCTCAAGGAAACTCAGTTTTCACACTCTATGCTTAGTGCCCTTTGTGTGCCTAGGACTGAAATGAAGCTTGGTCAGCATCCCACACAAACGAATGCTCCACATGCGGGTTTCACATGCCACCAACGCCACATTCACAGGCAACTTCAGCGCCACAGCCGTTTTCAGATAGCCCTCAATGCAAAGGCTCTAGACGCAAATATTGGTGTGAGAGCTAATTCAATCAAGGAAACACTGCATGTTGGTGAAGGGCATATTGAAGAAGGATCAGCCGAGTGGTTCTTGTGGGAGAACAACTCCATTTGGCTCACTAACTTCACACACCATCAGGCTTCCAAGCAGCTCTCAAGGAAACTCAGTTTTCACACTCTATGCTTAGTGCCCTTTGTATGACTAGGACTAAAATGAACCTGGTAGAGCATCCCACACAAACGAATGCTAGACATGCGGGTTTCACATGCCACCAACTCCACATTCACAGGCAACTTCAGCGCCACAGCCGTTTTCAGATAGCCCTCAATGCAAAGGCTCTAGACGCAAATATTGGTGTGAGAGCTAATTCAATCAAGGAAACACTGCATGTTGGTGAAGGGCATATTGAAGAAGGATCAGCCGAGTGGTTCTTGTGGGAGAACAACTCCATTTGGCTCACTAACTTCACACACCATCAGGCTTCCAAGCAGCTCTCAAGGAAACTCAGTTTTCACACTCTATGCTTAGTGCCCTTAGTATGACTAGGACTGAAATGAACCAGGTAGAGCATCCCACACAAACGAATGCTCCACATGCGGGTTTCACATGCCACCAACTCCACATTCACAGGCAACTTCAGCGCCACAGCCGTTTTCAGATAGCCCTCAATGCAAAGGCTCTAGACGCAAATATTGGTGTGAGAGCTAATTCAATCAAGGAAACACTGCATGTTGGTGAAGGGCATATTGAAGAAGGATCAGCCGAGTGGTTCTTGTGGGAGAACAACTCCATTTGGCTAACTAACTTCACACACCATCAGGCTTCCAAGCAGCTCTCAAGGAAACTCAGTTTTCACACTCTATGCTTAGTGCCCTTTGAGTGCATTATCTAGGAATGAACCTGGTAGAGCATCCCACACAAACGAATGCTCCACATGCGGGTTTCACATGCCACCAACTCCACATTCACAGGCAACTTCAGCGCCACAGCCGTTTTCAGATAGCCCTCAATGCAAAGGCTCTAGACGCAAATATTGGTGTGAGAGCTAATTCAATCAAGGAAACACTGCATGTTGGTGAAGGGCATATTGAAGAAGGATGAGCCGAGTGGTTCTTGTGGGAGAACAACTCCATTTGGCTCACTAACTTCACACACCATCAGGCTTTCAAGCAGCTCTCAAGGAAACTCAGTTTTCACACTCTATGCTTAGTGCCCTTTGTGTGCCTAGGACTGAAATGAAGCTTGGTCAGCATCCCACACAAACGAATGCTCCACATGCGGGTTTCACATGCCACCAACTCCACATTCACAGGCAACTTCAGCGCCACAGCCGTTTTCAGATAGCCCTCAATGCAAAGGCTCTAGACGCAAATATTGGTGTGAGAGCTAATTCAATCAAGGAAACACTGCATGTTGGTGAAGGGCATATTGAAGAAGGATCAGCCGAGTGGTTCTTGTGGGAGAACAACTCCATTTGGCTCACTAACTTCACACACCATCAGGCTTCCAAGCAGCTCTCAAGGAAACTCAGTTTTCACACTCTATGCTTAGTGCCCTTTGAGTGCATTATCTAGGAATGAACCTGGTAGAGCATCCCACACAAACGAATGCTCCACATGCGGGTTTCACATGCCACCAACTCCACATTCACAGGCAACTTCAGCGCCACAGCCGTTTTCAGATAGCCCTGAAAGCAAAGGCTCTAGACGCAAATATTGGTGTGAGAGCTAATTCAATCAAGGAAACACTGCATGTTGGTGAAGGGCATATTGAAGAAGGATCAGCCGAGTGGTTCTTGTGGGAGAACAACTCCATTTGGCTCACTAACTTCACACACCATCAGGCTTCCAAGCAGCTCTCAAGGAAACTCAGTTTTCACACTCTATGCTTAGTGCCCTTTGAGTGCATTATCTAGGAATGAACCTGGTAGAGCATCCCACACAAACGAATGCTCCACATGCGGGTTTCACATGCCACCAACTCCACATTCACAGGCAACTTCAGCGCCACAGCCGTTTTCAGATAGCCCTCAATGCAAAGGCTCTAGACGCAAATATTGGTGTGAGAGCTAATTCAATCAAGGAAACACTGCATGTTGGTGAAGGGCATATTGAAGAAGGATCAGCCGAGTGGTTCTTGTGGGAGAACAAATCCATTTGGCTCACTAACTTCACACACCATCAGGCTTCCAAGCAGCTCTCAAGGAAACTCAGTTTTCACACTCTATGCTTAGTGCCCTTTGTGTGCCTAGGACTGAAATGAAGCTTGGTCAGCATCCCACACAAACGAATGCTCCACATGCGGGTTTCACATGCCACCAACTCCACATTCACAGGCAACTTCAGCGCCACAGCCGTTTTCAGATAGCCTTGAAAGCAAAGGCTCTAGACGCAAATATTGGTGTGAGAGCTAATTCAATCAAGGAAACACTGCATGTTGGTGAAGGGCATATTGAAGAAGGATCAGCCAAGTGGTTCTTGTGGGAGAACAACTCCATTTGGCTCACTAACTTCACACACCATCAGGCTTCCAAGGAGCTCTCAAGGAAACTCAGTTTTCACACTCTATGCTTAGTGCCCTTTGTATGGCTCTGACTGAAATGAACCTGGTAGAGCATCCCACACAAACGAATGCTCCACATGCGGGTTTCACATGCCACCAACTCCACATTCACAGGCAACTTCAGCGCCACAGCCGTTTTCAGATAGCCCTCAATGCAAAGGCTCTAGACGCAAATATTGGTGTGAGAGCTAATTCAATCAAGGAAACATTGCATGTTGGTGAAGGGCATATTGAAGAAGGATCAGCCGAGTGGTTCTTGTGGGAGAACAACTCCATTTGGCTCACTAACTTCACACACCATCAGGCTTCCAAGCAGCTCTCAAGGAAACTCAGTTTTCACACTCTATGCTTAGTGCCCTTTATGTGCCTAGGACTGAAATGAAGTTTGGTCAGCATCCCACACAAACGAATGCTCCACATGCGGGTTTCACATGCCACCAACTCCACATTTACAGGCAACTTCAGTGCCACAGCCGTTTTCAGATAGCCCTCAATGCAAAGGCTCTAGACGCAAATATTGGTGTGAGAGCTAATTCAATCAAGGAAACACTGCATGTTGGTGAAGGGCATATTGAAGAAGGATCAGCCGAGTGGTTCTTGTGGGAGAACAACTCCATTTGGATCACTAACTTCACACACCATCAGGCTTCCAAGCAGCTCTCAAGGAAACTCAGTTTTCACACTCTATGCTTAGTGCCCTTTGTATGGCTAGGACTGAAATGAACCTGGTAGAGCATCCCACACAAACGAATGCTCCACATGCGGGTTTCACATGCCACCAACTCCACATTCACAGGCAACTTCAGCGCCACAGCCGTTTTCAGATAGCCCTCAATGCAAAGGCTCTAGACGCAAATATTGGTGTGAGAGCTAATTCAATCAAGGAAACACTGCATGTTGGTGAAGGGCATATTGAAGAAGGATCAGCCGAGTGGTTCTTGTGGGAGAACAACTCCATTTGGCTCACTAACTTCACACACCATCAGGCTTCCAAGCAGCTCTCAAGGAAACTCAGTTTTCACACTCTATGCTTAGTGCCCTTTGTATGGCTCTGACTGAAATGAACCTGGTAGTGCATCCCACACAAACGAATGCTCCACATGCGGGTTTCACATGCCACCAACTCCACATTCACAGGCAACTTCAGCGCCACAGCCGTTTTCAGATAGCCCTCAATGCAAAGGCTCTAGACGCAAATATTGGTGTGAGAGCTAATTCAATCAAGGAAACACTGCATGTTGGTGAAGGGCATATTGAAGAAGGATCAGCCGAGTGGTTCTTGTGGGAGAACAACTCCATTTGGCTAACTAACTTCACACACCATCAGGCTTCCAAGCAGCTCTCAAGGAAACTCAGTTTTCACACTCTATGCTTAGTGCCCTTTGAGTGCATTATCTAGGAATGAACCTGGTAGAGCATCCCACACAAACGAATGCTCCACATGCGGGTTTCACATGCCACCAACTCCACATTCACAGGCAACTTCAGCGCCACAGCCGTTTTCAGATAGCCCTCAATGCAAAGGCTCTAGACACAAATATTGGTGTGAGAGCTAATTCAATCAAGGAAACACTGCATGTTGGTGAAGGGCATATTAAAGAAGGATCAGCCGAGTGGTTCTTGTGGGAGAACAACTCCATTTGGCTCACTAACTTCACACACCATCAGGCTTCCAAGCAGCTCTCAAGGAAACTCAGTTTTCACACTCTATGCTTAGTGCCCTTTGTATGGCTAGGACTGAAATGAACCTGGTAGAGCATCCCACACAAACGAATGCTCCACATGCGGGTTTCACATGCCACCAACTCAACATTCACAGGCAACTTCAGCGCCACAGCCGTTTTCAGATAGCCCTCAATGCAAAGGCTCTAGACGCAAATATTGGTGTGAGAGCTAATTCAATCAAGGAAACACTGCATGTTGGTGAAGGGCATATTGAAGAAGGATCAGCCGAGTGGTTCTTGTGGGAGAACAACTCCATTTGGCTCACTAACTTCACACACCATCAGGCTTCCAAGCAGCTCTCAAGGAAACTCAGTTTTCACACTCTATGCTTAGTGCCCTTTGAGTGCATTATCTAGGAATGAACCTGGTAGAGCATCCCACACAAACGAATGCTCCACATGCGGGTTTCACATGCCACCAACTCCACATTCACAGGCAACTTCAGCGCCACAGCCGTTTTCAGATAGCCCTCAATGCAAAGGCTCTAGACGCAAATATTGGTGTGAGAGCTAATTCAATCAAGGAAACACTGCATGTTGGTGAAGGGCATATTGAAGAAGGATCAGCCGAGTGGTTCTTGTGGGAGAACAACTCCATTTGGCTCACTAACTTCACACACCATCAGGCTTCCAAGCAGCTCTCAAGGAAACTCAGTTTTCACACTCTATGCTTAGTGCCCTTTATGTGCCTAGGACTGAAATGAAGCTTGGTCAGCATCCCACACAAACGAATGCTCCACATGCGGGTTTCACATGCCACCAACTCCACATTTACAGGCAACTTCAGCGCCACAGCTGTTTTCAGATAGCCCTCAATGCAAAGGCTCTAGACGCAAATATTGGTGTGAGAGCTAATTCAATCAAGGAAACACTGCATGTTGGTGAAGGGCATATTGAAGAAGGATCAGCCGAGTGGTTCTTGTGGGAGAACAACTCCATTTGGCTCACTAACTTCACACACCATCAGGCTTCCAAGCAGCTCTCAAGGAAACTCAGTTTTCACACTCTATGCTTAGTGCCCTTTGTATGGCTAGGACTGAAATGAACCTGGTAGAGCATCCCACACAAACGAATGCTCCACATGCGGGTTTCACATGCCACCAACTCAACATTCACAGGCAACTTCAGCGCCACAGCCGTTTTCAGATAGCCCTCAATGCAAAGGCTCTAGACGCAAATATTGGTGTGAGAGCTAATTCAATCAAGGAAACACTGCATGTTGGTGAAGGGCATATTGAAGAAGGATCAGCCGAGTGGTTCTTGTGGGAGAACAACTCCATTTGGCTCACTAACTTCACACACCATCAGGCTTCCAAGCAGCTCTCAAGGAAACTCAGTTTTCACACTCTATGCTTAGTGCCCTTTGTATGGCTAGGACTGAAATGAACCTGGTAGAGCATCCCACACAAACGAATGCTCCACATGCGGGTTTCACATGCCACCAACTCCACATTCACAGGCAACTTCAGCGCCACAGCCGTTTTCAGATAGCCCTCAATGCAAAGGCTCTAGACGCAAATATTGGTGTGAGAGCTAATTCAATCAAGGAAACACTGCATGTTGGTGAAGGGCATATTGAAGAAGGATCAGCCGAGTGGTTCTTGTGGGAGAACAACTCCATTTGGCTCACTAACTTCACACACCATCAGGCTTCCAAGCAGCTCTCAAGGAAACTCAGTTTTCACACTCTATGCTTAGTGCCCTTTATGTGCCTAGGACTGAAATGAAGCTTGGTCAGCATCCCACACAAACGAATGCTCCACATGCGGGTTTCACATGCCACCAACTCCACATTTACAGGCAACTTCAGCGCCACAGCTGTTTTCAGATAGCCCTCAATGCAAAGGCTCTAGACGCAAATATTGGTGTGAGAGCTAATTCAATCAAGGAAACACTGCATGTTGGTGAAGGGCATATTGAAGAAGGATCAGCCGAGTGGTTCTTGTGGGAGAACAACTCCATTTGGCTCACTAACTTCACACACCATCAGGCTTCCAAGCAGCTCTCAAGGAAACTCAGTTTTCACACTCTATGCTTAGTGCCCTTTGTATGGCTCTGACTGAAATGAACCTGGTAGAGCATCCCACACAAACGAATGCTCCACATTCGGGTTTCACATGCCACCAACTCCACATTCACAGGCAACTTCAGCGCCACAGCCGTTTTCAGATAGCCCTCAATGCAAAGGCTCTAGACGCAAATATTGGTGTGAGAGCTAATTCAATCAAGGAAACACTGCATGTTGGTGAAGGGCATATTGAAGAAGGATCAGCCGAGTGGTTCGTGTGGGAGAACAACTCCATTTGGCTCACTAACTTCACACACCATCAGGCTTCCAAGCAGCTCTCAAGGAAACTCAGTTTTCACACTCTATGCTTAGTGCCCTTTGTATGGCTAGGACTGAAATGAACCTGGTAGAGCATCCCACACAAACGAATGCTCCACATGCGGGTTTCACATGCCACCAACTCCACATTCACAGGCAACTTCAGCGCCACAGCCGTTTTCAGATAGCCCTCAATGCAAAGGCTCTAGACGCAAATATTGGTGTGAGAGCTAATTCAATCAAGGAAACACTGCATGTTGGTGAAGGGCATATTGAAGAAGGATCAGCCGAGTGGTTCTTGTGGGAGAACAACTCCATTTGGCTCACTAACTTCACACACCATCAGGCTTCCAAGCAGCTCTCAAGGAAACTCAGTTTTCACACTCTATGCTTAGTGCCCTTTGAGTGCATTATCTAGGAATGAACCTGGTAGAGCATCCCACACAAACGAATGCTCCACATGCGGGTTTCACATGCCACCAACTCCACATTCACAGGCAACTTCAGCACCACAGCCGTTTTCAGATAGCCCTGAAAGCAAAGGCTCTAGACGCAAATATTGGTGTGAGAGCTAATTCAATCAAGGAAACACTGCATGTTGGTGAAGGGCATATTGAAGAAGGATCAGCCGAGTGGTTCTTGTGGGAGAACAACTCCATTTGGCTCACTAACTTCACACACCATCAGGCTTCCAAGCAGCTCTCAAGGAAACTCAGTTTTCACACTCTATGCTTAGTGCCCTTTGAGTGCATTATCTAGGAATGAACCTGGTAGAGCATCCCACACAAACGAATGCTCCACATGCGGGTTTCACATGCCACCAACTCCACATTCACAGGCAACTTCAGCGCCACAGCCGTTTTCAGATAGCCCTCAATGCAAAGGCTCTAGACGCAAATATTGGTGTGAGAGCTAATTCAATCAAGGAAACACTGCATGTTGGTGAAGGGCATATTGAAGAAGGATCAGCCGAGTGGTTCTTGTGGGAGAACAACTCCATTTGGCTCACTAACTTCACACACCATCAGGCTTCCAAGCAGCTCTCAAGGAAACTCAGTTTTCACACTCTATGCTTAGTGCCCTTTGAGTGCATTATCTAGGAATGAACCTGGTAGAGCATCCCACACAAACGAATGCTCCACATGCGGGTTTCACATGCCACCAACTCCACATTCACAGGCAACTTCAGCGCCACAGCCGTTTTCAGATAGCCCTCAATGCAAAGGCTCTAGACACAAATATTGGTGTGAGAGCTAATTCAATCAAGGAAACACTGCATGTTGGTGAAGGGCATATTAAAGAAGGATCAGCCGAGTGGTTCTTGTGGGAGAACAACTCCATTTGGCTCACTAACTTCACACACCATCAGGCTTCCAAGCAGCTCTCAATGAAACTCAGTTTTCACACTCTATGCTTAGTGCCCTTTGTATGGCTAGGACTGAAATGAACCTGGTAGAGCATCCCACACAAACGAATGCTCCACATGCGGGTTTCACATGCCACCAACTCAACATTCACAGGCAACTTCAGCGCCACAGCCTTTTTCAGATAGCCCTCAATGCAAAGGCTCTAGACGCAAATATTGGTGTGAGAGCTAATTCAATCAAGGAAACACTGCATGTTGGTGAAGGGCATATTGAAGAAGGATCAGACGAGTGGTTCTTGTGGGAGAACAACTCCATTTGGCTCACTAACTTCACACACCATCAGGCTTCCAAGCAGCTCTCAAGGAAACTCAGTTTTCACACTCTATGCTTAGTGCCCTTTGAGTGCATTATCTAGGAATGAACCTGGTAGAGCATCCCACACAAACGAATGCTCCACATGCGGGTTTCACATGCCACCAACTCCACATTCACAGGCAACTTCAGCGCCACAGCCGTTTTCAGATAGCCCTCAATGCAAAGGCTCTAGACGCAAATATTGGTGTGAGAGCTAATTCAATCAAGGAAACACTGCATGTTGGTGAAGGGCATATTGAAGAAGGATCAGCCGAGTGGTTCTTGTGGGAGAACAACTCCATTTGGCTAACTAACTTCACACACCATCAGGCTTCCAAGCAGCTCTCAAGGAAACTCAGTTTTCACACTCTATGCTTAGTGCCCTTTGAGTGCATTATCTAGGAATGAACCTGGTAGAGCATCCCACACAAACGAATGCTCCACATGCGGGTTTCACATGCCACCAACTCCACATTCACAGGCAACTTCAGCGCCACAGCCGTTTTCAGATAGCCCTCAATGCAAAGGCTCTAGACACAAATATTGGTGTGAGAGCTAATTCAATCAAGGAAACACTGCATGTTGGTGAAGGGCATATTAAAGAAGGATCAGCCGAGTGGTTCTTGTGGGAGAACAACTCCATTTGGCTCACTAACTTCACACACCATCAGGCTTCCAAGCAGCTCTCAATGAAACTCAGTTTTCACACTCTATGCTTAGTGCCCTTTGTATGGCTAGGACTGAAATGAACCTGGTAGAGCATCCCACACAAACGAATGCTCCACATGCGGGTTTCACATGCCACCAACTCAACATTCACAGGCAACTTCAGCGCCACAGCCGTTTTCAGATAGCCCTCAATGCAAAGGCTCTAGACGCAAATATTGGTGTGAGAGCTAATTCAATCAAGGAAACACTGCATGTTGGTGAAGGGCATATTGAAGAAGGATCAGCCGAGTGGTTCTTGTGGGAGAACAACTCCATTTGGCTCACTAACTTCACACACCATCAGGCTTCCAAGCAGCTCTCAAGGAAACTCAGTTTTCACACTCTATGCTTAGTGCCCTTTGAGTGCATTATCTAGGAATGAACCTGGTAGAGCATCCCACACAAACGAATGCTCCACATGCGGGTTTCACATGCCACCAACTCCACATTCACAGGCAACTTCAGCGCCACAGCCGTTTTCAGATAGCCCTCAATGCAAAGGCTCTAGACGCAAATATTGGTGTGAGAGCTAATTCAATCAAGGAAACACTGCATGTTGGTGAAGGGCATATTGAAGAAGGATCAGCCGAGTGGTTCTTGTGGGAGAACAACTCCATTTGGCTCACTAACTTCACACACCATCAGGCTTCCAAGCAGCTCTCAAGGAAACTCAGTTTTCACACTCTATGCTTAGTGCCCTTTATGTGCCTAGGACTGAAATGAAGCTTGGTCAGCATCCCACACAAACGAATGCTCCACATGCGGGTTTCACATGCCACCAACTCCACATTTACAGGCAACTTCAGCGCCACAGCTGTTTTCAGATAGCCCTCAATGCAAAGGCTCTAGACGCAAATATTGGTGTGAGAGCTAATTCAATCAAGGAAACACTGCATGTTGGTGAAGGGCATATTGAAGAAGGATCAGCCGAGTGGTTCTTGTGGGAGAACAACTCCATTTGGCTCACTAACTTCACACACCATCAGGCTTCCAAGCAGCTCTCAAGGAAACTCAGTTTTCACACTCTATGCTTAGTGCCCTTTGTATGGCTAGGACTGAAATGAACCTGGTAGAGCATCCCACACAAACGAATGCTCCACATGCGGGTTTCACATGCCACCAACTCCACATTCACAGGCAACTTCAGCGCCACAGCCGTTTTCAGATAGCCCTCAATGCAAAGGCTCTAGACGCAAATATTGGTGTGAGAGCTAATTCAATCAAGGAAACACTGCATGTTGGTGAAGGGCATATTGAAGAAGGATCAGCCGAGTGGTTCTTGTGGGAGAACAACTCCATTTGGCTCACTAACTTCACACACCATCAGGCTTCCAAGCAGCTCTCAAGGAAACTCAGTTTTCACACTCTATGCTTAGTGCCCTTTGTATGGCTAGGACTGAAATGAACCTGGTAGAGCATCCCACACAAACGAATGCTCCACATGCGGGTTTCACATGCCACCAACTCCACATTCACAGGCAACTTCAGCGCCACAGCCGTTTTCAGATAGCCCTCAATGCAAAGGCTCTAGACGCAAATATTGGTGTGAGAGCTAATTCAATCAAGGAAACACTGCATGTTGGTGAAGGGCATATTGAAGAAGGATCAGCCGAGTGGTTCTTGTGGGAGAACAACTCCATTTGGCTCACTAACTTCACACACCATCAGGCTTCCAAGCAGCTCTCAAGGAAACTCAGTTTTCACACTCTATGCTTAGTGCCCTTTATGTGCCTAGGACTGAAATGAAGCTTGGTCAGCATCCCACACAAACGAATGCTCCACATGCGGGTTTCACATGCCACCAACTCCACATTTACAGGCAACTTCAGCGCCACAGCTGTTTTCAGATAGCCCTCAATGCAAAGGCTCTAGACGCAAATATTGGTGTGAGAGCTAATTCAATCAAGGAAACACTGCATGTTGGTGAAGGGCATATTGAAGAAGGATCAGCCGAGTGGTTCTTGTGGGAGAACAACTCCATTTGGCTCACTAACTTCACACACCATCAGGCTTCCAAGCAGCTCTCAAGGAAACTCAGTTTTCACACTCTATGCTTAGTGCCCTTTGTATGGCTCTGACTGAAATGAACCTGGTAGAGCATCCCACACAAACGAATGCTCCACATTCGGGTTTCACATGCCACCAACTCCACATTCACAGGCAACTTCAGCGCCACAGCCGTTTTCAGATAGCCCTCAATGCAAAGGCTCTAGACGCAAATAATGGTGTGAGAGCTAATTCAATCAAGGAAACACTGCATGTTGGTGAAGGGCATATTGAAGAAGGATCAGCCGAGTGGTTCTTGTGGGAGAACAACTCCATTTGGCTCACTAACTTCACACACCATCAGGCTTCCAAGCAGCTCTCAAGGAAACTCAGTTTTCACACTCTATGCTTAGTGCCCTTTGTATGGCTAGGACTGAAATGAACCTGGTAGAGCATCCCACACAAACGAATGCTCCACATGCGGGTTTCACATGCCACCAACTCCACATTCACAGGCAACTTCAGCGCCACAGCCGTTTTCAGATAGCCCTCAATGCAAAGGCTCTAGACGCAAATATTGGTGTGAGAGCTAATTCAATCAAGGAAACACTGCATGTTGGTGAAGGGCATATTGAAGAAGGATCAGCCGAGTGGTTCTTGTGGGAGAACAACTCCATTTGGCTCACTAACTTCACACACCATCAGGCTTCCAAGCAGCTCTCAAGGAAACTCAGTTTTCACACTCTATGCTTAGTGCCCTTTGAGTGCATTATCTAGGAATGAACCTGGTAGAGCATCCCACACAAACGAATGCTCCACATGCGGGTTTCACATGCCACCAACTCCACATTCACAGGCAACTTCAGCGCCACAGCCGTTTTCAGATAGCCCTCAATGCAAAGGCTCTAGACGCAAATATTGGTGTGAGAGCTAATTCAATCAAGGAAACACTGCATGTTGGTGAAGGGCATATTAGAGAAGGATCAGCCCAGTGGTTCTTGTGGGAGAACAACTCCATTTGGCTCACTAACTTCACACACCATCAGGCTTCCAAGCAGCTCTCAAGGAAACTCAGTTTTCACACTCTATGCTTAGTGCCCTTTGTATGGCTAGGACTGAAATGAACCTGGTAGAGCATCCCACACAAACGAATGCTCCACATGCGGGTTTCACATGCCACCAACTCCACATTCACAGGCAACTTCAGCGCCACAGCCGTTTTCAGATAGCCCTCAATGCAAAGGCTCTAGACGCAAATATTGGTGTGAGAGCTAATTCAATCAAGGAAACACTGCATGTTGGTGAAGGGCATATTGAAGAAGGATCAGCCGAGTGGTTCTTGTGGGAGAACAACTCCATTTGGCTCACTAACTTCACACACCATCAGGCTTCCAAGCAGCTCTCAAGGAAACTCAGTTTTCACACTCTATGCTTAGTGCCCTTTGAGTGCATTATCTAGGAATGAACCTGGTAGAGCATCCCACACAAACGAATGCTCCACATGCGGGTTTCACATGCCACCAACTCCACATTCACAGGCAACTTCAGCACCACAGCCGTTTTCAGATAGCCCTGAAAGCAAAGGCTCTAGACGCAAATATTGGTGTGAGAGCTAATTCAATCAAGGAAACACTGCATGTTGGTGAAGGGCATATTGAAGAAGGATCAGCCGAGTGGTTCTTGTGGGAGAACAACTCCATTTGGCTCACTAACTTCACACACCATCAGGCTTCCAAGCAGCTCTCAAGGAAACTCAGTTTTCACACTCTATGCTTAGTGCCCTTTGAGTGCATTATCTAGGAATGAACCTGGTAGAGCATCCCACACAAACGAATGCTCCACATGCGGGTTTCACATGCCACCAACTCCACATTCACAGGCAACTTCAGCGCCACAGCCGTTTTCAGATAGCCCTCAATGCAAAGGCTCTAGACGCAAATATTGGTGTGAGAGCTAATTCAATCAAGGAAACACTGCATGTTGGTGAAGGGCATATTGAAGAAGGATCAGCCGAGTGGTTCTTGTGGGAGAACAACTCCATTTGGCTCACTAACTTCACACACCATCAGGCTTCCAAGCAGCTCTCAAGGAAACTCAGTTTTCACACTCTATGCTTAGTGCCCTTTGAGTGCATTATCTAGGAATGAACCTGGTAGAGCATCCCACACAAACGAATGCTCCACATGCGGGTTTCACATGCCACCAACTCCACATTCACAGGCAACTTCAGCGCCACAGCCGTTTTCAGATAGCCCTCAATGCAAAGGCTCTAGACACAAATATTGGTGTGAGAGCTAATTCAATCAAGGAAACACTGCATGTTGGTGAAGGGCATATTAAAGAAGGATCAGCCGAGTGGTTCTTGTGGGAGAACAACTCCATTTGGCTCACTAACTTCACACACCATCAGGCTTCCAAGCAGCTCTCAATGAAACTCAGTTTTCACACTCTATGCTTAGTGCCCTTTGTATGGCTAGGACTGAAATGAACCTGGTAGAGCATCCCACACAAACGAATGCTCCACATGCGGGTTTCACATGCCACCAACTCAACATTCACAGGCAACTTCAGCGCCACAGCCTTTTTCAGATAGCCCTCAATGCAAAGGCTCTAGACGCAAATATTGGTGTGAGAGCTAATTCAATCAAGGAAACACTGCATGTTGGTGAAGGGCATATTGAAGAAGGATCAGACGAGTGGTTCTTGTGGGAGAACAACTCCATTTGGCTCACTAACTTCACACACCATCAGGCTTCCAAGCAGCTCTCAAGGAAACTCAGTTTTCACACTCTATGCTTAGTGCCCTTTGAGTGCATTATCTAGGAATGAACCTGGTAGAGCATCCCACACAAACGAATGCTCCACATGCGGGTTTCACATGCCACCAACTCCACATTCACAGGCAACTTCAGCGCCACAGCCGTTTTCAGATAGCCCTCAATGCAAAGGCTCTAGACGCAAATATTGGTGTGAGAGCTAATTCAATCAAGGAAACACTGCATGTTGGTGAAGGGCATATTGAAGAAGGATCAGCCGAGTGGTTCTTGTGGGAGAACAACTCCATTTGGCTCACTAACTTCACACACCATCAGGCTTCCAAGCAGCTCTCAAGGAAACTCAGTTTTCACACTCTATGCTTAGTGCCCTTTGAGTGCATTATCTAGGAATGAACCTGGTAGAGCATCCCACACAAACGAATGCTCCACATGCGGGTTTCACATGCCACCAACTCCACATTCACAGGCAACTTCAGCGCCACAGCCGTTTTCAGATAGCCCTGAAAGCAAAGGCTCTAGACGCAAATATTGGTGTGAGAGCTAATTCAATCAAGGAAACACTGCATGTTGGTGAAGGGCATATTGAAGAAGGATCAGCCGAGTGGTTCTTGTGGGAGAACAACTCCATTTGGCTCACTAACTTCACACACCATCAGGCTTCCAAGCAGCTCTCAAGGAAACTCAGTTTTCACACTCTATGCTTAGTGCCCTTTGAGTGCATTATCTAGGAATGAACCTGGTAGAGCATCCCACACAAACGAATGCTCCACATGCGGGTTTCACATGCCACCAACTCCACATTCACAGGCAACTTCAGCGCCACAGCCGTTTTCAGATAGCCCTCAATGCAAAGGCTCTAGACGCAAATATTGGTGTGAGAGCTAATTCGGAAACACTGCATGTTGGTGAAGGGCATATTGAAGAAGGATCAGCCGAGTGGTTCTTGTGGGAGAACAACTCCATTTGGCTCACTAACTTCACACACCATCAGGCTTCCAAGCAGCTCTCAAGGAAACTCAGTTTTCACACTCTATGCTTAGTGCCCTTTGAGTGCATTATCTAGGAATGAACCTGGTAGAGCATCCCACACAAACGAATGCTCCACATGCGGGTTTCACATGCCACTAACTCCACATTCACAGGCAACTTCAGCGCCACAGCCGTTTTCAGATAGCCCTCAATGCAAAGGCTCTAGATGCAAATATTGGTGTGAGAGCTAATTCAATCAAGGAAACACTGCATGTTGGTGAAGGGCATATTGAAGAAGGATCAGCTGAGTGGTTCTTGTGGGAGAACAACTCCATTTGGCTCACTAACTTCACACACCATCAGGCTTCCAAGCAGCTCTCAAGGAAACTCAGTTTTCACACTCTATGCTTAGTGCCCTTTGTGTGCTCTAGGACTGAAATGAAGCTTGGTCAGCATCCCACACAAACGAATGCTCCACATGCGTGTTTCACATGCCACCAACTCCACATTCTCAGGCAAATTCAGCGCCACAGCCCGTTTTCAGATAGCCCTCAATGCAAAGGCTCTAGACGACAAATATTGGTGTGAGAGCTAATTCAATCAAGGAAACACTGCATGTTGGTGAAGGGCATATTGAAGAAGGATCAGCCGAGTGGTTCTTGTGGGAGAACAACTCCATTTGGCTCACTAACTTCACACACCATCAGGCTTCCAAGCAGCTCTCAAGGGAAACTCAGTTTTCACACTCTATGCTTAGTGCCCTTTGTATGGACTAGGACTGAAATGAACCTGGTAGTGCATCCCAACACAAACGAATGCTCCACATGCGGGTTTCACATGCCACCAACTCCACATTCACAGGCAACTTCAGCGCCACAGCCGTTTTCAGATAGCCCTCAATGCAAAGGCTCTAGACGCAAATATTGGTGTGAGAGCTAATTCAATCAAGGAAACACTGCATGTTGGTGAAGGGCATATTGAAGAAGGATCAGCCGAGTGGTTCTTGTGGGGAGAACAACTCCATTTGGCTCACTAACTTCACACACCATCAGGCTTCCAAGCAGCTCTCAAGGAAACTCAGTTTTCACACTCTATGCTTAGTGCCCTTTGAGTGCATTATCTAGGAATGAACCTGGTAGAGCATCCCACACAAACGAATGCTCCACATGCGGGTTTCACATGCCACCAACTCCACATTCACAGGGCAACTTCAGCGCCACAGCCGTTTTCAGATAGCCCTCAATGCAAAGGCTCTAGACACAAATATTGGTGTGAGAGCTAATTCAATCAAGGAAACACTGCATGTTGGTGAAGGGCATATTGAAAGAAGGATCAGCCGAGTGGTTCTTGTGGGAGAACAACTCCATTTGGCTCACTAACTTCACACACCATCAGGCTTCCAAGCAGCTCTCAATGGAAACTCAGTTTTCACACTCTATGCTTAGTGCCCTTTGTAGTGCTAGGACTGAAATGAACCTGGTAGAGCATCCCACACAAACGAATGCTCCACATGCGGGTTTTCACATGCCACCAACTCAACATTCACAGGCAACTTCAGCGCCACAGCCGTTTTTCAGATAGCCCTCAATGCAAAGGCTCTAGACGCAAATATTGGTGTGAGAGCTAATTCAATCAAGGAAACACTGCATGTTGGTGAAGGGCATATTGAAGAAGGATCAGCCGAGTGGTTCTTGTGGGAGAACAACTCCATTTGGCTCACTAACTTCACACACCATCAGGCTTCCAAGCAGCTCTCAAGGAAACTCAGTTTTTCACACTCTATGCTTAGTGCCCTTTGAGTGCATTATCTAGGAATGAACCTGGTAGAGCATCCCACACAAACGAATGCTCCACATGCGGGTTTCACATGCCACCAACTCCACATTCACAGGCAACTTCAGCGCCACAGCCGTTTTCAGATAGCCCTCAATGCAAAGGCTCTAGACGCAAATATTGGTGTGAGAGCTAATTCAATCAAGGGAAACACTGCATGTTGGTGAAGGGCATATTGAAGAAGGATCAGCCGAGTGGTTCTTGTGGGAGAACAACTCCATTTGGCTCACTAACTTCACACACCATCAGGCTTCCAAGCAGCTCTCAAGGAAACTCAGTTTTCACACTCTATGCTTAGTGCCCTTTGTATGTGCCTAGTACTGAAATGAAGCTTGGTCAGCATCCCACACAAACGAATGCTCCACATGCGGGTTTCACATGCCACCAACTCCACATTTACAGGCAACTTCAGCGCCACAGCTGTTTTCAGATAGCCCTCAATGCAAAGGCTCTAGACGCAAATATTGGTGTGAGAGCTAATTCAATCAAGGAAACACTGCATGTTGGTGAAGGGCATATTGAAGAAGGATCAGCCGAGTGGTTCTTGTGGGGAGAACAACTCCATTTGGCTCACTAACTTCACACACCATCAGGCTTCCAAGCAGCTCTCAAGGAAACTCAGTTTTCACACTCTATGCTTAGTGCCCTTTGTATGGCTAGGACTGAAATGAACCTGGTAGAGCATCCCACACAAACGAATGCTCCACATGCGGGTTTCACATGCCACCAACTCAACATTCACAGGCAACTTCCAGCTCCACAGCCGTTTTCAGATAGCCCTCAATGCAAAGGCTCTAGACGCAAATATTGGTGTGAGAGCTAATTCAATCAAGGAAACACTGCATGTTGGTGAAGGGCATATTGAAGAAGGATCAGCCGAGTGGTTCTTGTGGGAGAACAACTCCATTTGGCTCACTAACTTCACACACCATCAGGCTTCCAAGCAGCTCTCAAGGAAACTCAGTTTTCACACTCTATGCTTAGTGCCCTTTGAGTGCATTATCTAGGAATGAACCTGGTAGAGCATCCCACACAAACGAATGCTCCACATGCGGGTTTCACATGCCACCAACTCCACATTCACAGGCAACTTCAGCGCCACAGCCGTTTTCAGATAGCCCTCAATGCAAAGGCTCTAGACGCAAATATTGGTGTGAGAGCTAATTCAATCAAGGAAACACTGCATGTTGGTGAAGGGCATATTGAAGAAGGATCAGCCGAGTGGTTCTTGTGGGAGAACAACTCCATTTGGCTCACTAACTTCACACACCATCAGGCTTCCAAGCAGCTCTCAAGGAAAACTCAGTTTTCACACTCTATGCTTAGTGCCCTTTATGTGCCTAGGACTGAAATGAAGCTTGGTCAGCATCCCACACAAACGAATGCTCCACATGCGGGTTTCACATGCCACCAACTCCACATTTACAGGCAACTTCAGCGCCACAGCCGTTTTCAGATAGCCCTCAATGCAAAGGCTCTAGACGCAAATATTGGTGTGAGAGCTAATTCAATCAAGGAAACACTGCATGTTGGTGAAGGGCATATTGAAGAAGGATCAGCCGAGTGGTTCTTGTGGGGAGAACAACTCCATTTGGCTCACTAACTTCACACACCATCAGGCTTCCAAGCAGCTCTCAAGGAAACTCAGTTTTCACACTCTATGCTTAGTGCCCTTTGTATGCTAGGACTGAAATGAACCTGGTAGAGCATCCCACACAAACGAATGCTCACATGCGGGTTTCACATGCCACCAACTCCACATTCACAGGCAACTTCAGCGCCACAGCCGTTTTCAGATAGCCCTCAATGCAAAGGCTCTAGACGCAAATATTGGTGTGTGAGAGCTAATTCAATCAAGGAAACACTGCATGTTGGTGAAGGGCATATTGAAGAAGGATCAGCCGAGTGGTTCTTGTGGGAGAACAACTCCATTTGGCTCACTAACTTCACACACCATCAGGCTTCCAAGCAGCTCTCAAGGAAACTCAGTTTTCACACTCTATGCTTAGTGCCCTTTGTATGGCTAGGACTGAAATGAACCTGGTAGAGCATCCCACACAAACGAATGCTCCACATGCGGGTTTCACATGCCACCAACTCCACATTCACAGGCAACTTCAGCGCCACAGCCCGTTTTCAGATAGCCCTCAATGCAAAGGCTCTAGACGCAAATATTGGTGTGAGAGCTAATTCAATCAAGGAAACACTGCATGTTGGTGAAGGGCATATTGAAGAAGGATCAGCCGAGTGGTTCTTGTGGAGAGAACAACTCCATTTGGCTCACTAACTTCACACACCATCAGGCTTCCAAGCAGCTCTCAAGGAAACTCAGTTTTCACACTCTATGCTTAGTGCCCTTTGAGTGCATTATCTAGGAATGAACCTGGTAGAGCATCCCACACAAACGAATGCTCCATATGCGGGTTTCACATGCCACCAACTCCACATTCACAGGCAACTTCAGCGCCACAGCCGTTTTCAGATAGCCCTCAATGCAAAGGGCTCTAGACGCAAATATTGGTGTGTGAGAGCTAATTCAATCAAGGAAACACTGCATGTTGGTGAAGGGCATATTGAAGAAGGATCAGCCGAGTGGTTCTTGTGGGAGAACAACTCCATTTGGCTCACTAACTTCACACACACCATCAGGCTTCCAAGCAGCTCTCAAGGAAACTCAGTTTTCACACTCTATGCTTAGTGCCCTTTGAGTGCATTATCTAGGAATGAACCTGGTAGAGCATCCCACACAAACGAATGCTCCACATGCGGGTTTCACATGCCACCAACTCCACATTCACAGGCAACTTCAGCGCCACAGCCGTTTTCAGATAGCCCTCAATGCAAAGGCTCTAGACGCTAAATATTGGTGTGAGAGCTAATTCAATCAAGGAAACACTGCATGTTGGTGAAGGGCATATTGAAGAAGGATCAGCCGAGTGGTTCTTGTGGGAGAACAACTCCATTTGGCTCACTAACTTCACACACCATCAGGCTTCCAAGCAGCTCTCAAGGAAACTCAGTTTTCACACTCTATGCTTAGTGCCCTTTGAGTGCATATACTAGGAATGAACCTGGTAGAGCATCCCACACAAACGAATGCTCCACATGCGGGTTTCACATGCCACCAACGCCACATTCACAGGCAACTTCAGCGCCACAGCCGTTTTCAGATAGCCCTGAAAGCAAAGGCTCTAGACGCAAATATTGGTGTGAGAGCTAATTCAATCAAGGAAACACTGCATGTTGGTGAAGGGCATATTGAAGAAGGATCAGCCGAGTGGTTCTTGTGGGAGAACAACTCCATTTGGCTCACTAACTTCACACACCATCAGGCTTCCAAGCAGCTCTCAAGGAAACTCAGTTTTCACACTCTATGCTTAGTGCCCTTTGAGTGCATTATCTAGGAATGAACCTGGTAGAGCATCCCACACAAACGAATGCTCCACATGCGGGTTTCACATGCCACCAACTCCACATTCACAGGCAACTTCAGCGCCACAGCCGTTTTCAGATAGCCCTGAAATGCAAAGGGCTCTAGACGCAAATATTGGTGTGAGAGCTAATTCAATCAAGGAAACACTGCATGTTGGTGAAGGGCATATTGAAGAAGGATCAGCCGAGTGGTTCTTGTGGGAGAACAACTCCATTTGGATCACTAACTTCACACACCATCAGGCTTCCAAGCAGCTCTCAAGGAAACTCAGTTTTCACACTCTATGCTTAGTGCCCTTTGTGTGCCTAGGACTGAAATGAACCTGGTCGAGCATCCCACACAAACGAATGCTCCACATGCGTGTTTCACATGCCACCAACTCCACATTCTCAGGCAAATTCAGTGCCACAGCCGTTTTTCAGATAGCCCTCAATGCAAAGGCTCTAGACAGCAAATATTGGTGTGAGAGCTAATTCAATCAAGGAAACACTGCATGTTGGTGAAGGGCATATTGAAGAAGGATCAGCCGAGTGGTTCTTGTGGGAGAACAACTCCATTTGGCTCACTAACTTCACACACCATCAGGCTTCCAAGCAGCTCTCAAGGAAACTCAGTTTTCACACTCTATGCTTAGTGCCCCTTTGTATGGCTATAGCTGAAATGAACCTGGTAGAGCATCCCACACAAACGAATGCTCCACATGCCGGGTTTCACATGCCACCAACTCCACATTCACAGGCAACTTCAGCGCCACAGCCGTTTTCAGATAGCCCTCAATGCAAAGGCTCTAGACGCAAATATTGGTGTGAGAGCTAATTCAATCAAGGAAACACTGCATGTTGGTGAAGGGCATATTGAAGAAGGATCAGCCGAGTGGTTCTTGTGGGGAGAACAACTCCATTTGGCTCACTAACTTCACACACCATCAGGCTTCCAAGCAGCTCTCAAGGAAACTCAGTTTTCACACTCTTTGCTTAGTGCCCTTTGAGTGCATTATCTAGGAATGAACCTGGTAGAGCATCCCACACAAACGAATGCTCCACATGCGGGGTTTCACATGCCCACCAACTCCACATTCACAGGCAACTTCAGCGCCACAGCCGTTTTCAGATAGCCCTCAATGCAAAGGCTCTAGACGCAAATATTGGTGTGAGAGCTAATTCAATCAAGGGAAACACTGCATGTTGGTGAAGGGCATATTGAAGAAGGATCAGCCGAGTGGTTCTTGTGGGAGAACAACTCCATTTGGCTCACTAACTTCACACACCATCAGGCTTCCAAGCAGCTCTCAAGGAAACTCAGTTTTCACACTCTATGCTTACGTGCCCTTTGTATGGCTAGGACTGAAATGAACCTGGTAGAGCATCCCACACAAACGAATGCTCCACATGCGGGTTTCACATGCCACCAAACTCCACATTCACAGGCAACTTCAGCGCCACAGCCGTTTTCAGATAGCCCTCAATGCAAAGGCTCTAGACGCAAATATAGGTGTGAGAGCTAATTCAATCAAGGAAACACTGCATGTTGGTGAAGGGCATATTGAAGAAGGATCAGTCGAGTGGTTCTTGTGGGAGAACAAACTCCATTTGGCTCACTAACTTCACACACCATCAGCTTCCAAGCAGCTCTCAAGGAAACTCAGTTTTCACACTCTATGCTTAGTGCCCTTTGTAGTGACTAGGACTGAAATGAACCTGGTAGAGCATCCCACACAAACGAATGCTCCACATGCGGGTTTCACATGCCACCAACTCCACATTCACAGGCAACTTCAGCGCCACAGCCGTTTTCAGATAGCCCTCAATGCAAAGGCTCTAGACGCAAATATTGGTGTGAGAGCTAATTCAATCAAGGAAACACTGCATGTTGGTGAAGGGCATATTGAAGAAGGATCAGCCGAGTGGTTCTTGTGGGAGAACAACTCCATTTGGCTCACTAACTTCACACACCATCTGGCTTCCAAGCAAGCTCTCAAGGAAACTCAGTTTTCACACTCTATGCTTAGTGCCCTTTGTAGTGCTAGGACTGGAATGAACCTGGTAGAGCATCCCACACAAACGAATGCTCCACATGCGGGTTTCACATGCCACCAACTCCACATTCACAGGCAACTTCAGCGCCACAGCCGTTTTCAGATAGCCCTCAATGCAAAGGCTCTAGACGCAAATATTGGTGTGAGAGCTAATTCAATCAAGGAAACACTGCATGTTGGTGAAGGGCATATTGAAGAAGGATCAGCCGAGTGGTTCTTGTGGGAGAACAACTCCATTTGGCTCACTAACTTCACACACCATCAGGCTTCCAAGCAGCTCTCAAGGAAACTCAGTTTTCACACTCTATGCTTCGTGCCCTTTGAGTGCATTATCTAGGAATGAACCTGGTAGAGCATCCCACACAAACGAATGCTCCACATGCGGGTTTCACATGCCACCAACTCCACATTCACAGGCAACTTCAGCGCCACAGCCGTTTTCAGATAGCCCTCAATGCAAAGGCTCTAGACGCAAATATTGGTGTGAGAGCTAATTCAATCAAGGAAACACTGCATGTTGGTGAAGGGCATATTGAAGAAGGATCAGCCGAGTGGTTCTTGTGGAGAGACAACTCCATTTGGCTCACTAACTTCACACACCATCAGGCTTCCAAGCAGCTCTCAAGGAAACTCAGTTTTCACACTCTATGCTTCGTGCCCTTTGAGTGCATTATCTAGGAATGAAGCCTGGTAGAGCATCCCACACAAACGAATGCTCCACATGCGGGTTTCACATGCCACCTAACTCCACATTCACAGGCAACTTCAGCGCCACAGCCGTTTTCAGATAGCCCTCAATGCAAAGGCTCTAGACGCAAAATATTGGTGTGAGAGCTAATTCAATCAAGGAAACACTGCATGTTGGTGAAGGGCATATTGAAGAAGGATCAGCCGAGTGGTTCTTGTGGGAGAACAAACTCCATTTGGCTCACTAACTTCACACACCATCAGGCTTCCAAGCAGCTCTCAAGGAAACTCAGTTTTCACACTCTATGCTTAGTGCCCTTTGATGTGCCTAGGACTGAAATGAAGCTTGGTCAGCATCCCACACAAACGAATGCTCCACATGCGGGTTTCACATGCCACTAACTCCACATTCACAGGCAACTTCAGCGCCACAGCCGTTTTCAGATAGCCCCTCAATGCAAAGGCTCTAGATGCAAATATTGGTGTGAGAGCTAATTCAATCAAGGAAACACTGCATGTTGGTGAAGGGCATATTGAAGAAGGATCAGCTGAGTGGTTCTTGTGGGAGAACAACTCCATTTGGCTCACTAACTTCACACACCATCAGGCTTCCAAGCAGCTCTCAAGGAAACTCAGTTTTTCACACTCTATGCTTAGTGCCCTTTGTGTGCCTTAGACTGAAATGAAGCTGGTCAGAGCATCCCACACAAACGAATGCTCCACATGCGGGTTTCACATGCCACTAACTCCACATTCACAGGCAACTTCAGCGCCACAGCCGTTTTCAGATAGCCCTCAATGCAAAGGCTCTAGACGCAAATATTGGTGTGAGAGCTAATTCAATCAAGGAAACACTGCATGTTGGTGAAGGGCATATTGAAGAAGGATCAGCCGAGTGGTTCTTGTGGGAGAACAACTCCATTTGGCTCACTAACTTCACACACCATCAGGCTTCCAAGCAGCTCTCAAGGAAACTCAGTTTTCACACTCTTTGCTTAGTGCCCTTTGAGTGCATTATCTAGGAATGAACCTGGTAGAGCATCCCACACAAACGAATGCTCCACATGCGGGTTTCACATGCCACCAACTCCACATTCACAGGCAACTTCAGCGCCACAGCCGTTTTCAGATAGCCCTCAATGCAAAGGCTCTAGACGCAAATATTGGTTGTGAGAGCTAATTCAATCAAGGAAACACTGCATGTTGGTGAAGGGCATATTGAAGAAGGATCAGCCGAGTGGTTCCTTGTGGGAGAACAACTCCATTTGGCTCACTAACTTCACACACCATCAGGCTTCCAAGCAGCTCTCAAGGAAACTCAGTTTTCACACTCTATGCTTCGTGCCCTTTGAGTGCATTATCTAGGAATGAACCTGGTAGAGCATCCCACACAAACGAATGCTCCACATGCGGGTTTCACATGCCACCAACTCCACATTCACAGGCAACTTCAGCGCCACAGCCGTTTTTCAGATAGCCCTCAATGCAAAGGCTCTAGACGCAAATATTGGTGGTGAGAGCTTAATTCAATCAAGGAAACACTGCATGTTGGTGAAGGGCATATTGAAGAAGGATCAGCCGAGTGGTTCTTGTGGGAGAACAACTCCATTTGGCTCACTAACTTCACACACCATCAGGCTTCCAAGCAGCTCTCAAGGAAACTCAGTTTTCACACTCTATGCTTCGTGCCCTTTGAGTGCATTGATCTAGGAATGAACCTGGTAGAGCATCCCACACAAACGAATGCTCCACATGCGGGTTTCACATGCCACCTAACTCCACATTCACAGGCAACTCAGCGCCACAGCCGTTTTCAGATAGCCCTCAATGCAAAGGCGCTAGAGCGATATTGGTGTGAGAGCTAATTCAACTCAAGGAAACACTGCATGTTGGTGAAGGGCATATTGAAGAAGGATCAGCCTGAGTGGTTCTTGTGGGAGAACAACTCCATTTGGGCTCACTAACTTCACACACCATCAGGCTTCCAAGCAGCTCTCAAGGAAACTCAGTTTTCACACTCTATGCTTAGTGCCCTTTGTGTGCCTAGGGACTGAAATGAAGCTTGGGTCAGCATCCCACACAAACGAATGCTCCACATGCGGGTTTCACATGCCACTAACTCCACATTCACAGGCAACTTCAGCGCCACAGCCGTTTTCAGATAGCCCTCAATGCAAAGGCTCTAGATGCAAATATTGGTGTGAGGAGCTAATTCAATCAAGGAAAACACTGCATGTTGGTGAAGGGCATATTGAAGAAGGATCAGCTGAGTGGTTCTTGTGGGAGAACAACTCCATTTGGCTCACTAACTTCACACACCATCAGGCTTCCAAGCAGCTCTCAAGGAACTCAGTTTTCACACTCTATGCTTAGTGCCCTTTGTGTGCCTAGGACTGAAATGAAGCTTGGTCAGCATCCCACACAAACGAATGCTCCACATGCGTGTTTCACATGCCACTCAACTCCACATTCACAGGCAACTTCAGCGCCACAGCCGTTTTCAGATAGCCCTCAATGCAAAGGCTCTAGATCACAAATATTGGTGTGAGAGCTAATTCAATCAAGGAAACACTGCATGTTGGTGAAGGGCATATTGAAGAAGGATCAGCCGAGTGGTTCTTGTGGGAGAACAACTCCATTTGGCTCACTAACTTCACACACCAGTCTGCTTCCAAGCAGCTCTCAAGGAAACTCAGTTTTCACACTCTATGCTTAGTGCCCTTTGTAGTGCTAGGACTGAAATGAACCTGGTAGGAGCATCCACACAAACGAATGCTCCACATGCGGGTTTCACATGCCACCAACTCCACATGTCACAGGCAACTTCAGCGCCACAGCCGTTTTCAGATAGCCCTCTAATGCAAAGGCTCTAGACGCAAATATTGGTGTGAGAGCTAATTCAATCAAGGAAACACTGCATGTTGGTGAAGGGCATATTGAAGAAGGATCAGCCGAGTGGTTCTTGTGGGAGAAACAACTCCATTTGGCTCAACTAACTTCACACACCATCAGGCTTCCAAGCAGCTCTCAAGGAAACTCAGTTTTCACACTCTATGCTTCGTGCCCTTTGAGTGCATTGGATCTAGGAATGAACCTGGTAGAGCATCCCACACAAACGAATGCTCCACATGCGGGTTTCACATGCCACCAACTCCACATTCACAGGCAACTTCAGCGCCACAGCCGTTTTCAGATAGCCCTCAATGCAAAGGCCTCTAGACGCAAATATTGGTGTGAGAGCTAATTCAATCAAGGAAACACTGCATGTTGGTGAAGGGCATATTGAAGAAGGATCAGCCGAGTGGTTCTTGTGGGAGAGAACAACTCCATTTGGCTCACTAACTTCACACACCATCAGGCTTCCAAGCAGCTCTCAAGGAAACTCAGTTTTCACACTCTATGCTTAGTGCCCTTTGTAGTGCCTAGGACTGAAATGAAGCCTGGTCAGCATCCCACACAAACGAATGCTCCACATGCGGGTTTCACATGCCACTCAACTCCACATTCACAGGCAACTTCAGCGCCACAGCCGTTTTCAGATAGCCCTCAATGCAAAGGCTCTAGACGCAAATATTGGTGTGAGAGCTAATTCAATCAAGGAAACACTGCATGTTGGTGAAGGGCATATTGAAGAAGGATCAGCCGGAGTGGTTCTTGTGGGAGAACAACTCCATTTGGCTCACTAACTTCACACACCATCAGGCTTCCAAGCAGCTCTCAAGGAAACTCAGTTTTCACACTCTATGCTTAGTGCCCTTTGTGTGCCTAGACTGAAATGAAGCTTGGTCGAGCATCCCACACAAACGAATGCTCCACATGCGGGTTTCACATGCCACCAACTCCACAATTCACAGGGCAAACTTCAGCGCCACAGCCGTTTTCAGATAGCCCTCAATGCAAAGGCTCTAGACGACAAATATTGGTGTGAGAGCTAATTCAATCAAGGAAACACTGCATGTTGGTGAAGGGGCATATTGAAGAAGGATCAGCCGAGTGGTTCTTGTGGGAGAACAACTCCATTTGGCTCACTAACTTCACACACCATCAGGCTTCCAAGCAGCTCTCAAGGAAAACTCAGTTTTCACACTCTATGCTTAGTGCCCTTTGTTGTGCTAGAGTACTGAAATGAAGCTTGGTCGAGCATCCCACACAAACGAATGCTCCACATGCGGGTTTCACATGCCACCAACTCCACATTCACAGGCAACTTCAGCGCCACAGCCGTTTTCAGATAGCCCTCAATGCAAAGGCTCTAGACGCAAATATTGGTGTGAGAGCTAATTCAATCAAGGAAACACTGCATGTTGGTGAAGGGCATATTGAAGAAGGATCAGCCGAGTGGTTCTTGTGGGAGAACAACTCCATTTGGCTCACTAACTTCACACACCATCAGGCTTCCAAGCAGCTCTCAAGGAAACTCAGTTTTCACACTCTATGCTTAGTGCCCTTTGAGTGCATTATCTAGGAAATGAACCTGGTAGAGCATCCCACACAAACGAATGCTCCACATGCGGGTTTCACATGCCACCAACTCCACATTCACAGGCAACTTTCAGCGCCACAGCCGTTTTCAGATAGCCCTCAATGCAAAGGCTCTAGACGCAAATATTGGTGTGAGAGCTAATTCAATCAAGGAAACACTGTGCATGTTGGTGAAGGGCATATTGAAGAAGGATCAGCCGAGTGGTTCTTGTGAGGAGAACAACTCCATTTGGCTCACTAACTTCACACACCATCAGGCTTCCAAGCAGCTCTCAAGGAAACTCAGTTTTCACACTCTTTGCTTAGTGCCCTTTGAGTGCATTATCTAGGAATGAACCTTGGTAGAGCATCCCCACACAATCAGCGTTCAACTGCT
>NW_026699189.1:0-48261 GCF_030435755.1 Ochotona princeps | reverse complement strand
TGGGAGAACAACTCCATTTGGCTCACTAACTTCACACACCATCAGGCTTCCAAGCAGCTCTCAAGGAAACTCAGTTTTCACACTCTATGCTTAGTGCCCTTTGTATGGCTAGGACTGAAATGAACCTGGTAGAGCATCCCACACAAACGAATGCTCCACATGCGGGTTTCACATGCCACCAACTCCACATTCACAGGCAACTTCAGCGCCACAGCCGTTTTCAGATAGCCCTCAATGCAAAGGCTCTAGACGCAAATATTGGTGTGAGAGCTAATTCAATCAAGGAAACACTGCATGTTGGTGAAGGGCATATTGGAGAAGGATCAGCCGAGTGGTTCTTGTGGGAAAACAACTCCATTTGGCTCACTAACTTCACACACCATCAGGCTTCCAAGCAGCTCTCAAGGAAACTCAGTTTTCACACTCTATGCTTAGTGCTCTTTGTGTGCCCAGGACTGAAATGAAGCTTGGTCAGCATTGCACACAAACGAATGCTCCACATGCGGGTTTCACATGCCACCAACTCCACATTCACAGGCAACTTCAGCGCCACAGCCGTTTTCAGATAGCCCTCAATGCAAAGGCTCTAGACGCAAATATTGGTGTGAGAGCTAATTCAATCAAGGAAACACTGCATGTTGGTGAAGGCATATTGAAGAAGGATCAGCCGAGTGGTTCTTGTGGAGAACAACTCCATTTGGCTCACTAACTTCACACACCATCAGGCTTCCAAGCAGCTCTCAAGGAAACTCAGTTTTCACACTCTATGCTTAGTGCTCTTTGTGTGCCCAGGACTGAAATGAAGCTTGGTCAGCATCCCACACAAACGAATGCTCCACATGCGGGTTTCACATGCCACCAACTCCACATTCACAGGCAACTTCAGCGCCACAGCCGTTTTCAGATAGCCCTCAATGCAAAGGCTCTAGACGCAAATATTGGTGTGAGAGCTAATTCAATCAAGGAAACACTGCATGTTGGTGAAGGGCATATTGAAGAAGATCAGCCGAGTGGTTCTTGTGGGAGAACAACTCCATTTGGCTCACTAACTTCACACACCATCAGGCTTCCAAGCAGCTCTCAAGAAACTCAGTTTTCACACTCTATGCTTAGTGCCCTTTGTATGGCTAGCACTGAAATGAACCTGGTAGAGCATCCCACACAAACGAATGCTCCACATGCGGGTTTCACATGCCACCAACTCCACATTCACAGGCAACTTCAGCGCCACAGCCGTTTTCAGATAGCCCTCAATGCAAAGGCTCTAGACGCAAATATTGGTGTGAGAGCTAATTCAATCAAGGAAACACTGCATGTTGGTGAAGGGCATATTGGAGAAGGATCAGCCGAGTGGTTCTTGTGGGAGAACAACTCCATTTGGCTCACTAACTTCACACACCATCAGGCTTCCAAGCAGCTCTCAAGGAAACTCAGTTTTCACACTCTATGCTTAGTGCTCTTTGTGTGCCCAGGACTGAAATGAAGCTTGGTCAGCATTGCACACAAACGAATGCTCACATGCGGGTTTCACATGCCACCAACTCCACATTCACAGGCAACTTCAGCGCCACAGCCGTTTTCAGATAGCCCTCAATGCAAAGGCTCTAGACGCAAATATTGGTGTGAGAGCTAATTCAATCAAGGAAACACTGCCTGTTGGTGAAGGGCATATTGAAGAAGGATCAGCCGAGTGGTTCTTGTGGGAGAACAACTCCATTTGGCTCACTAACTTCACACACCATCAGGCTTCCAAGCAGCTCTCAAGGAAACTCAGTTTTCACACTCTATGCTTAGTGCCCTTTGTATGGCTAGCACTGAAATGAACCTGGTAGAGCATCCCACACAAACGAATGCTCCACATGCGGGTTTCACATGCCACCAACTCCACATTCACAGGCAACTTCAGCGCCACAGCCGTTTTCAGATAGCCCTCAATGCAAAGGCTCTAGACGCAAATATTGGTGTGAGAGCTAATTCAATCAAGGAAACACTGCATGTTGGTGAAGGGCATATTGGAGAAGGATCAGCCGAGTGGTTCTTGTGGGAGAACAACTCCATTTGGCTCACTAACTTCACACACCATCAGGCTTCCAAGCAGCTCTCAAGGAAACTCAGTTTTCACACTCTATGCTTAGTGCTCTTTGTGTGCCCACGACTGAAATGAAGCTTGGTCAGCATCCCACACAAACGAATGCTCCACATGCGGGTTTCACATGCCACCAACTCCACATTCACAGGCAACTTCAGCGCCACAGCCGTTTTCAGATAGCCCTCAATGCAAAGGCTCTAGACGCAAATATTGGTGTGAGAGCTAATTCAATCAAGGAAACACTGCCTGTTGGTGAAGGGCATATTGAAGAAGGATCAGCCGAGTGGTTCTTGTGGGAGAACAACTCCATTTGGCTCACTAACTTCACACACCATCAGGCTTCCAAGCAGCTCTCAAGGAAACTCAGTTTTCACACTCTATGCTTAGTGCCCTTTGTATGGCTAGCACTGAAATGAACCTGGTAGAGCATCCCACACAAACGAATGTTCCACATGCGGGTTTCACATGCCACCAACTCCACATTCACAGGCAACTTCAGCGCCACAGCCGTTTTCAGATAGCCCTCAATGTAAAGGCTCTAGACGCAAATATTGGTGTGAGATCTAATTCAATCAAGGAAACACTGCATGTTGGTGAAGGGCATATTGGAGAAGGATCAGCCGAGTGGTTGTTGTGGGAGAACAACTCCATTTGGCTCACTAACTTCACACATCATCAGGCTTCCAAGCAGCTCTCAAGGAAACTCAGTTTTCACACTCTATGCTTAGTGCTCTTGGTGTGCCAAGGACAGAAATGAAGCTTGGTCAGCATCCCACACAAACGAATGCTCCACATGCGGGTTTCACATGCCACCAACTCCACATTCACAGGCAACTTCAGCGCCACAGCCGTTTTCAGATAGCCCTCAATGCAAAGGCTCTAGACGCAAATATTGGTGTGAGAGCTAATTCAATCAAGGAAACACTGCATGTTGGTGAAGGGCATATTGAAGAAGGATCAGCCGAGTGGTTCTTGTGGGAGAACAACTCCATTTGGCTCACTAACTTCACACACCATCAGGCTTCCAAGCAGCTCTCAAGGAAACTCAGTTTTCACACTCTATGCTTAGTGCTCATTGTGTGCCCAGGACGGAAATGAAGCTTGGTCAGCATCCACACAAACGAATGCTCCACATGCGGGTTTCACATGCCACCAACTCCACATTCACAGGCAACTTCAGCGCCACAGCCGTTTTCAGATAGCCCTCAATGCAAAGGCTCTAGACGCAAATATTGGTGTGAGAGCTAATTCAATCAAGGAAACACTGCATGTTGGTGAAGGGCATATTGAAGAAGGATCAGCCGAGTGGTTCTTGTGGGAGAACAACTCCATTTGGCTCACTAACTTCACACACCATCAGGCTTCCAAGCAGCTCTCAAGGAAACTCAGTTTTCACACTCTATGCTTAGTGCCCTTTGTATGGCTAGGACTGAAATGAACCTGGTAGAACATCCCACACAAACGAATGCTCCACATGCGGGTTTCACATGCCACCAACTCCACATTCACAGGCAACTTCAGCGCCACAGCCGTTTTCAGATAGCCCTCAATGCAAAGGCTCTAGACGCAAATATTGGTGTGAGAGCTAATTCAATCAAGGAAACACTGCATGTTGGTGAAGGGCATATTGAAGAAGGATCAGCCGAGTGGTTCTTGTGGGAGAACAACTCCATTTGGCTCACTAACTTCACACACCATCAGGCTTCCAAGCAGCTCTCAAGGAAACTCAGTTTTCACACTCTATGCTTAGTGCCCTTTGTATGGCTAGGACTGAAATGAACCTGGTAGAGCATCCCACACAAACGAATGCTCCACATGCGGGTTTCACATGCCACCAACTCCACATTCACAGGCAACTTCAGCGCCACAGCCGTTTTCAGATAGCCCTCAATGCAAAGGCTCTAGACGCAAATATTGGTGTGAGAGCTAATTCAATCAAGGAAACACTGCATGTTGGTGAAGGGCATATTGAAGAAGGATCAGCCGAGTGGTTCTTGTGGGAGAACAACTCCATTTGGCTCACTAACTTCACACACCATCAGGCTTCCAAGCAGCTCTCAAGGAAACTCAGTTTTCACACTCTATGCTTAGTGCTCTTTGTGTGCCCACGACTGAAATGAAGCTTGGTCAGCATCCCACACAAACGAATGCTCCACATGCGGGTTTCACATGCCACCAACTCCACATTCACAGGCAACTTCAGCGCCACAGCCGTTTTCAGATAGCCCTCAATGCAAAGGCTCTAGACGCAAATATTGGTGTGAGAGCTAATTCAATCAAGGAAACACTGCATGTTGGTGAAGGGCATATTGAAGAAGGATCAGCCGAGTGGTTCTTGTGGGAGAACAACTCCATTTGGCTCCCTAACTTCACACACCATCAGGCTTCCAAGCAGCTCTCAAGGAAACTCAGTTTTCACACTCTATGCTTAGTGCTCTTTGTGTGCCCAGGACTGAAATGACGCTTGGTCAGCATCCCACACAAACGAATGCTCCACATGCGGGTTTCACATGCCACCAACTCCACATTCACAGGCAACTTCAGCGCCACAGCCGTTTTCAGATAGCCTTCAATGCAAAGGCTCTAGACGCAAATATTGGTGTGAGAGCTAATTCAATCAAGGAAACACTGCATGTTGGTGAAGGCATATTGAAGAAGGATCAGCCGAGTGGTTCTTGTGGGAGAACAACTCCATTTGGCTCACTAACTTCACACACCATCAGGCTTCCAAGCAGCTCTCAAGGAAACTCAGTTTTCACACTCTATGCTTAGTGCCCTTTGTATGGCTAGGACTGAAATGAACCTGGTAGAGCATCCCACACAAACGAATGCTCCACATGCGGGTTTCACATGCCACCAACTCCACATTCACAGGCAACTTCAGCGCCACAGCCGTTTTCAGATAGCCCTCAATGCAAAGGCTCTAGACGCAAATATTGGTGTGAGAGCTAATTCAATCAAGGAAACACTGCATGTTGGTGAAGGGCATATTGAAGAAGGATCAGCCGAGTGGTTCTTGTGGGAGAACAACTCCATTTGGCTCACTAACTTCACACACCATCAGGCTTCCAAGCAGCTCTCAGGGAAACTCAGTTTTCACACTCTATGCTTAGTGCCCTTTGTATGGCTAGGACTGAAATGAACCTGGTAGAGCATCCCACACAAACGAATGCTCCACATGCGGTTTCACATGCCACCAACTCCACATTCACAGGCAACTTCAGCGCCACAGCCGTTTTCAGATAGCCCTCAATGCAAAGGCTCTAGACGCAAATATTGGTGTGAGAGCTAATTCAATCAAGGAAACACTGCATGTTGGTGAAGGGCATATTGAAGAAGGATCAGCCGAGTGGTTCTTGTGGGAGAACAACTCCATTTGGCTCACTAACTTCACACACCATCAGGCTTCCAAGCAGCTCTCAAGGAAACTCAGTTTTCACACTCTATGCTTAGTGCTCTTTGTGTGCCCACGACTGAAATGAAGCTTGGTCAGCATCCCACACAAACGAATGCTCCACATGCGGGTTTCACATGCCACCAACTCCACATTCACAGGCAACTTCAGCGCCACAGCCGTTTTCAGATAGCCCTCAATGCAAAGGCTCTAGACGCAAATATTGGTGTGAGAGCTAATTCAATCAAGAAAACACTGCATGTTGGTGAAGGGCATATTGAAGAAGGATCAGCCGAGTGGTTCTTGTGGGAGAACAACTCCATTTGGCTCATTAACTTCACACACCATCAGGCTTCCAAGCAGCTCTCAAGGAAACTCAGTTTTCACACTCTATGCTTAGTGCTCTTTGTGTGCCCAGGACTGAAATGACGCTTGGTCAGCATCCCACACAAACGAATGCTCCACATGCGGGTTTCACATGCCACCAACTCCACATTCACAGGCAACTTCAGCGCCACAGCCGTTTTCAGATAGCCCTCAATGCAAAGGCTCTAGACGCAAATATTGGTGTGAGAGCTAATTCAATCAAGGAAACACTGCATGTTGGTGAAGGGCATATTGAAGAAGGATCAGCCGAGTGGTTCTTGTGGGAGAACAACTCCATTTGGCTCACTAACTTCACACACCATCAGGCTTCCAAGCAGCTCTCAAGGAAACTCAGTTTTCACACTCTATGCTTAGTGCCCTTTGTATGGCTAGGACTGAAATGAACCTGGTAGAGCATCCCACACAAACGAATGCTCCACATGCGGGTTTCACATGCCACCAACTCCACATTCACAGGCAACTTCAGCGCCACAGCCGTTTTCAGATAGCCCTCAATGCAAAGGCTCTAGACGCAAATATTGGTGTGAGAGCTAATTCAATCAAGGAAACACTGCATGTTGGTGAAGGGCATATTGAAGAAGGATCAGCCGAGTGGTTCTTGTGGGAGAACAACTCCATTTGGCTCACTAACTTCACACACCATCAGGCTTCCAAGCAGCTCTCAGGGAAACTCAGTTTTCACACTCTATGCTTAGTGCTCTTTGTATGGCTAGGACTGAAATGAACCTGGTAGAGCATCCCACACAAACGAATGCTCCACATGCGGGTTTCACATGCCACCAACTCCACATTCACAGGCAACTTCAGCGCCACAGCCGTTTTCAGATAGCCCTCAATGCAAAGGCTCTAGACGCAAATATTGGTGTGAGAGCTAATTCAATCAAGGAAACACTGCATGTTGGTGAAGGGCATATTGAAGAAGGATCAGCCGAGTGGTTCTTGTGGGAGAACAACTCCATTTGGCTCACTAACTTCACACACCATCAGGCTTCCAAGCAGCTCTCAAGGAAACTCAGTTTTCACACTCTATGCTTAGTGCCCTTTGTATGGCTAGGACTGAAATGAACCTGGTAGAGCATCCCACACAAACGAATGCTCCACATGCGGGTTTCTCATGCCACCAACTCCACATTCACAGGCAACTTCAGCGCCACAGCCGTTTTCAGATAGCCCTCAATGCAAAGGCTCTAGACGCAAATATTGGTGTGAGAGCTAATTCAATCAAGGAAACACTGCATGTTGGTGAAGGGCATATTGAAGAAGGATCAGCCGTGTGGTTCTTGTGGGAGAACAACTCCATTTGGCTCACTAACTTCACACACCATCAGGCTTCCAAGCAGCTCTCAAGGAAACTCAGTTTTCACACTCTATGCTTAGTGCACTTTGTATGTCTAGGACTGAAATGAACCTGGTAGAGCATCCCACACAAACGAATGCTCCACATGCGGGTTTCACATGCCACCAACTCCACATTCACAGGCAACTTCAGCGCCACAGCCGTTTTCAGATAGCCCTCAATGCAAAGGCTCTAGACGCAAATATTGGTGTGAGAGCTAATTCAATCAAGGAAACACTGCCTGTTGGTGAAGGGCATATTGAAGAAGGATCAGCCGAGTGGTTCTTGTGGGAGAACAACTCCATTTGGCTCACTAACTTCACACACCATCAGGCTTCCAAGCAGCTCTCAAGGAAACTCAGTTTTCACACTCTATGCTTAGTGCTCTTTGTGTGCCCAGGACTGAAATGAAGCTTGGTCAGCATCCCACACAAACGAATGCTCCACATGCGGGTTTCACATGCCACCAACTCCACATTCACAGGCAACTTCAGCGCCACAGCCGTTTTCAGATAGCTCTCAATGCAAAGGCTCTAGACGCAAATATTGGTGTGAGAGCTAATTCAATCAAGGAAACACTGCATGTTGGTGAAGGGCATATTGAAGAAGGATCAGCCGAGTGGTTCTTGTGGGAGAACAACTCCATTTGGCTCACTAACTTCACACACCATCAGGCTTCCAAGCAGCTCTCAAGGAAACTCAGTTTTCACACTCTATGCTTAGTGCCCTTTGTATGTCTAGGACTGAAATGAACCTGGTAGAGCATCCCACACAAACGAATGCTCCACATGCGGGTTTCACATGCCACCAACTCCACATTCACAGGCAACTTCAGCGCCACAGCCGTTTTCAGATAGCCCTCAATGCAAAGGCTCTAGACGCAAATATTGGTGTGAGAGCTAATTCAATCAAGGAAACACTGCATGTTGGTGAAGGGCATATTGGAGAAGGATCAGCCGAGTTGTTCTTGTGGGAGAACAACTCCATTTGGCTCACTAACTTCACACACCATCAGGCTTCCAAGCAGCTCTCAAGGAAACTCAGTTTTCACACTCTATGCTTAGTGCTCTTTGTGTGCCCAGGACTGAAATGAAGCTTGGTCAGCATTGCACACAAACGAATGCTCCACATGCGGGTTTCACATGCCACCAACTCCACATTCACAGGCAACTTCAGCGCCACAGCCGTTTTCAGATAGCCCTCAATGCAAAGGCTCTAGACGCAAATATTGGTGTGAGAGCTAATTCAATCAAGGAAACACTGCATGTTGGTGAAGGGCATATTGAAGAAGGATCAGCCGAGTGGTTCTTGTGGGAGAACAACTCCATTTGGCTCACTAACTTCACACACCATCAGGCTTCCAAGCAGCTCTCAAGGAAACTCAGTTTTCACACTCTATGCTTAGTGCTCTTTGTGTGCCCACGACTGAAATGAAGCTTGGTCAGCATCCCACACAAACGAATGCTCCACATGCGGGTTTCACATGCCACCAACTCCACATTCACAGGCAACTTCAGCGCCACAGCCGTTTTCAGATAGCCCTCAATGCAAAGGCTCTAGACGCAAATATTGGTGTGAGAGCTAATTCAATCAAGGAAACACTGCATGTTGGTGAAGGGCATATTGAAGAAGGATCAGCCGAGTGGTTCTTGTGGGAGAACAACTCCATTTGGCTCACTAACTTCACACACCATCAGGCTTCCAAGCAGCTCTCAAGGAAACTCAGTTTTCACACTCTATGCTTAGTGCCCTTTGTATGGCTAGCACTGAAATGAACCTGGTAGAGCATCCCACACAAACGAATGCTCCACATGCGGGTTTCACATGCCACCAACTCCACATTCACAGGCAACTTCAGCGCCACAGCCGTTTTCAGATAGCCCTCAATGCAAAGGCTCTAGACGCAAATATTGGTGTGAGAGCTAATTCAATCAAGGAAACACTGCATGTTGGTGAAGGGCATATTGGAGAAGGATCAGCCGAGTGGTTCTTGTGGGAGAACAACTCCATTTGGCTCACTAACTTCACACACCATCAGGCTTCCAAGCAGCTCTCAAGGAAACTCAGTTTTCACACTCTATGCTTAGTGCCCTTTGTATGGCTAGCACTGAAATGAACCTGGTAGAGCATCCCACACAAACAAATGCTCCACATGCGGGTTTCACATGCCACCAACTCCACATTCACAGGCAACTTCAGCGCCACAGCCGTTTTCAGATAGCCCTCAATGTAAAGGCTCTAGACGCAAATATTGGTGTGAGAGCTAATTCAATCAAGGAAACACTGCATGTTGGTGAAGGGCATATTGGAGAAGGATCAGCCAAGTGGTTCTTGTGGGAGAACAACTCCATTTGGCTCACTAACTTCACACACCATCAGGCTTCCAAGCAGCTCTCAAGGAAACTCAGTTTTCACACTCTATGCTTAGTGCTCTTTGTGTGCCCAGGACTGAAATGAAGCTTGGTCAGCATCCCACACAAACGAATGCTCCACATGCGGGTTTCACATGCCACCAACTCCACATTCACAGGCAACTTCAGCGCCACAGCCGTTTTCAGATAGCTCTCAATGCAAAGGCTGTAGACGCAAATATTGGTGTGAGAGCTAATTCAATCAAGGAAACACTGCATGTTGGTGAAGGGCATATTGAAGAAGGATCAGCCGAGTGGTTCTTGTGGGAGAACAACTCCATTTGGCTCACTAACTTCACACACCATTAGGCTTCCAAGCAGCTCTCAAGGAAACTCAGTTTTCACACTCTATGCTTAGTGCCCTTTGTATGGCTAGGACTGAAATGAACCTGGTAGAGCATCCCACACAAACGAATGCTCCACATGCGGGTTTCACATGCCACCAACTCCACATTCACAGGCAACTTCAGCGCCACAGCCGTTTTCAGATAGCCCTCAATGTAAAGGCTCTAGACGCAAATATTGGTGTGAGAGCTAATTCAATCAAGGAAACACTGCATGTTGGTGAAGGGCATATTGGAGAAGGATCAGCCGAGTGGTTCTTGTGGGAGAACAACTCCATTTGGCTCACTAACTTCACACACCATCAGGCTTCCAAGCAGCTCTCAAGGAAACTCAGTTTTCACACTCTATGCTTAGTGCCCTTTGTATGGCTAGGACTGAAATGAACCTGGTAGAACATCCCACACAAACGAATGCTCCACATGCGGGTTTCACATGCCACCAACTCCACATTCACAGGCAACTTCAGCGCCACAGCCGTTTTCAGATAGCCCTCAATGCAAAGGCTCTAGACGCAAATATTGGTGTGAGAGCTAATTCAATCAAGGAAACACTGCATGTTGGTGAAGGGCATATTGAAGAAGGATCAGCCGAGTGGTTCTTGTGGGAGAACAACTCCATTTGGCTCACTAACTTCACACACCATCAGGCTTCCAAGCAGCTCTCAAGGAAACTCAGTTTTCACACTCTATGCTTAGTGCTCTTTGTGTGCCCAGGACTGAAATGAAGCTTGGTCAGCATCCCACACAAACGAATGCTCCACATGCGGGTTTCACATGCCACCAACTCCACATTCACAGGCAACTTCAGCGCCACAGCCGTTTTCAGATAGCCCTCAATGCAAAGGCTCTAGACGCAAATATTGGTGTGAGAGCTAATTCAATCAAGGAAACACTGCCTGTTGGTGAAGGGCATATTGAAGAAGGATCAGCCGAGTGGTTCTTGTGGGAGAACAACTCCATTTGGCTCACTAACTTCACACACCATCAGGCTTCCAAGCAGCTCTCAAGGAAACTCAGTTTTCACACTCTATGCTTAGTGCCCTTTGTATGGCTAGCACTGAAATGAACCTGGTAGAGGATCCCACACAAACGAATGCTCCACATGCGGGTTTCACATGCCACCAACTCCACATTCACAGGCAACTTCAGCGCCACAGCCGTTTTCAGATAGCCCTCAATGCAAAGGCTCTAGACGCAAATATTGGTGTGAGAGCTAATTCAATCAAGGAAACACTGCATGTTGGTGAAGGGCATATTGGAGAAGGATCAGCCGAGTGGTTCTTGTGGGAGAACAACTCCATTTGGCTCACTAACTTCACACACCATCAGGCTTCCAAGCAGCTCTCAAGGAAACTCAGTTTTCACACTCTATGCTTAGTGCTCTTTGTGTGCCCAGGACTGAAATGAAGCTTGGTCAGCATCCCACACAAACGAATGCTCCACATGCGGGTTTCACATGCCACCAACTCCACATTCACAGGCAACTTCAGCGCCACAGCCGTTTTCAGATAGCCCTCAATGCAAAGGCTCTAGACGCAAATATTGGTGTGAGAGCTAATTCAATCAAGGAAACACTGCATGTTGGTGAAGGGCATATTGAAGAAGGATCAGCCGAGTGGTTCTTGTGGGAGAACAACTCCATTTGGCTCACTAACTTCACACACCATCAGGCTTCCAAGCAGCTCTCAAGGAAACTCAGTTTTCACACTCTATGCTTAGTGCCCTTTGTATGGCTAGGACTGAAATGAACCTGGTAGAGCATCCCACACAAACGAATGCTCCACATGCGGGTTTCACATGCCACCAACTCCACATTCACAGGCAACTTCAGCGCCACAGCCGTTTTCAGATAGCCCTCAATGTAAAGGCTCTAGACGCAAATATTGGTGTGAGAGCTAATTCAATCAAGGAAACACTGCATGTTGGTGAAGGGCATATTGGAGAAGGATCAGCCGAGTGGTTCTTGTGGGAGAACAACTCCATTTGGCTCACTAACTTCACACACCATCAGGCTTCCAAGCAGCTCTCAAGGAAACTCAGTTTTCACACTCTATGCTTAGTGCCCTTTGTATGGCTAGGACTGAAATGAACCTGGTAGAACATCCCACACAAACGAATGCTCCACATGCGGGTTTCACATGCCACCAACTCCACATTCACAGGCAACTTCAGCGCCACAGCCGTTTTCAGATAGCCCTCAATGCAAAGGCTCTAGACGCAAATATTGGTGTGAGAGCTAATTCAATCAAGGAAACACTGCATGTTGGTGAAGGGCATATTGAAGAAGGATCAGCCGAGTGGTTCTTGTGGGAGAACAACTCCATTTGGCTCACTAACTTCACACACCATCAGGCTTCCAAGCAGCTCTCAAGGAAACTCAGTTTTCACACTCTATGCTTAGTGCTCTTTGTGTGCCCAGGACTGAAATGAAGCTTGGTCAGCATCCCACACAAACGAATGCTCCACATGCGGGTTTCACATGCCACCAACTCCACATTCACAGGCAACTTCAGCGCCACAGCCGTTTTCAGATAGCCCTCAATGCAAAGGCTCTAGACGCAAATATTGGTGTGAGAGCTAATTCAATCAAGGAAACACTGCCTGTTGGTGAAGGGCATATTGAAGAAGGATCAGCCGAGTGGTTCTTGTGGGAGAACAACTCCATTTGGCTCACTAACTTCACACACCATCAGGCTTCCAAGCAGCTCTCAAGGAAACTCAGTTTTCACACTCTATGCTTAGTGCCCTTTGTATGGCTAGCACTGAAATGAACCTGGTAGAGGATCCCACACAAACGAATGCTCCACATGCGGGTTTCACATGCCACCAACTCCACATTCACAGGCAACTTCAGCGCCACAGCCGTTTTCAGATAGCCCTCAATGCAAAGGCTCTAGACGCAAATATTGGTGTGAGAGCTAATTCAATCAAGGAAACACTGCATGTTGGTGAAGGGCATATTGGAGAAGGATCAGCCGAGTGGTTCTTGTGGGAGAACAACTCCATTTGGCTCACTAACTTCACACACCATCAGGCTTCCAAGCAGCTCTCAAGGAAACTCAGTTTTCACACTCTATGCTTAGTGCTCTTTGTGTGCCCAGGACTGAAATGAAGCTTGGTCAGCATCCCACACAAACGAATGCTCCACATGCGGGTTTCACATGCCACCAACTCCACATTCACAGGCAACTTCAGCGCCACAGCCGTTTTCAGATAGCCCTCAATGCAAAGGCTCTAGACGCAAATATTGGTGTGAGAGCTAATTCAATCAAGGAAACACTGCATGTTGGTGAAGGGCATATTGAAGAAGGATCAGCCGAGTGGTTCTTGTGGGAGAACAACTCCATTTGGCTCACTAACTTCACACACCATCAGGCTTCCAAGCAGCTCTCAAGGAAACTCAGTTTTCACACTCTATGCTTAGTGCCCTTTGTATGGCTAGCACTGAAATGAACCTGGTAGAGCATCCCACACAAACGAATGCTCCACATGCGGGTTTCACATGCCACCAACTCCACATTCACAGGCAACTTCAGCGCCACAGCCGTTTTCAGATAGCCCTCAATGTAAAGGCTCTAGACGCAAATATTGGTGTGAGAGCTAATTCAATCAAGGAAACACTGCATGTTGGTGAAGGGCATATTGGAGAAGGATCAGCCGAGTGGTTCTTGTGGGAGAACAACTCCATTTGGCTCACTAACTTCACACACCATCAGGCTTCCAAGCAGCTCTCAAGGAAACTCAGTTTTCACACTCTATGCTTAGTGCTCTTTGTGTGCCCACGACTGAAATGAAGCTTGGTCAGCATCCCACACAAACGAATGCTCCACATGCGGGTTTCACATGCCACCAACTCCACATTCACAGGCAACTTCAGCGCCACAGCCGTTTTCAGATAGCTCTCAATGCAAAGGCTGTAGACGCAAATATTGGTGTGAGAGCTAATTCAATCAAGGAAACACTGCCTGTTGGTGAAGGGCATATTGAAGAAGGATCAGCCGAGTGGTTCTTGTGGGAGAACAACTCCATTTGGCTCACTAACTTCACACACCATCAGGCTTCCAAGCAGCTCTCAAGGAAACTCAGTTTTCACACTCTATGCTTAGTGCCCTTTGTATGGCTAGGACTGAAATGAACCTGGTAGAGCATCCCACACAAACGAATGCTCCACATGCGGGTTTCACATGCCACCAACTCCACATTCACAGGCAACTTCAGCGCCACAGCCGTTTTCAGATAGCCCTCAATGCAAAGGCTCTAGACGCAAATATTGGTGTGAGAGCTAATTCAATCAAGGAAACACTGCATGTTGGTGAAGGGCATATTGGAGAAGGATCAGCCGAGTGGTTCTTGTGGGAAAACAACTCCATTTGGCTCACTAACTTCACACACCATCAGGCTTCCAAGCAGCTCTCAAGGAAACTCAGTTTTCACACTCTATGCTTAGTGCTCTTTGTGTGCCCAGGACTGAAATGAAGCTTGGTCAGCATTGCACACAAACGAATGCTCCACATGCGGGTTTCACATGCCACCAACTCCACATTCACAGGCAACTTCAGCGCCACAGCCGTTTTCAGATAGCCCTCAATGCAAAGGCTCTAGACGCAAATATTGGTGTGAGAGCTAATTCAATCAAGGAAACACTGCATGTTGGTGAAGGGCATATTGAAGAAGGATCAGCCGAGTGGTTCTTGTGGGAGAACAACTCCATTTGGCTCACTAACTTCACACACCATCAGGCTTCCAAGCAGCTCTCAAGGAAACTCAGTTTTCACACTCTATGCTTAGTGCTCTTTGTGTGCCCAGGACTGAAATGAAGCTTGGTCAGCATCCCACACAAACGAATGCTCCACATGCGGGTTTCACATGCCACCAACTCCACATTCACAGGCAACTTCAGCGCCACAGCCGTTTTCAGATAGCCCTCAATGCAAAGGCTCTAGACGCAAATATTGGTGTGAGAGCTAATTCAATCAAGGAAACACTGCATGTTGGTGAAGGGCATATTGAAGAAGGATCAGCCGAGTGGTTCTTGTGGGAGAACAACTCCATTTGGCTCACTAACTTCACACACCATCAGGCTTCCAAGCAGCTCTCAAGGAAACTCAGTTTTCACACTCTATGCTTAGTGCCCTTTGTATGGCTAGCACTGAAATGAACCTGGTAGAGCATCCCACACAAACGAATGCTCCACATGCGGGTTTCACATGCCACCAACTCCACATTCACAGGCAACTTCAGCGCCACAGCCGTTTTCAGATAGCCCTCAATGCAAAGGCTCTAGACGCAAATATTGGTGTGAGAGCTAATTCAATCAAGGAAACACTGCATGTTGGTGAAGGGCATATTGGAGAAGGATCAGCCGAGTGGTTCTTGTGGGAGAACAACTCCATTTGGCTCACTAACTTCACACACCATCAGGCTTCCAAGCAGCTCTCAAGGAAACTCAGTTTTCACACTCTATGCTTAGTGCCCTTTGTGTGCCCAGGACTGAAATGAAGCTTGGTCAGCATCCCACACAAACGAATGCTCCACATGCGGGTTTCACATGCCACCAACTCCACATTCACAGGCAACTTCAGCGCCACAGCCGTTTTCAGATAGCCCTCAATGCAAAGGCTCTAGACGCAAATATTGGTGTGAGAGCTAATTCAATCAAGGAAACACTGCCTGTTGGTGAAGGGCATATTGAAGAAGGATCAGCCGAGTGGTTCTTGTGGGAGAACAACTCCATTTGGCTCACTAACTTCACACACCATCAGGCTTCCAAGCAGCTCTCAAGGAAACTCAGTTTTCACACTCTATGCTTAGTGCTCTTTGTGTGCCCAGGACTGAAATGAAGCTTGGTCAGCATTGCACACAAACGAATGCTCCACATGCGGGTTTCACATGCCACCAACTCCACATTCACAGGCAACTTCAGCGCCACAGCCGTTTTCAGATAGCCCTCAATGCAAAGGCTCTAGACGCAAATATTGGTGTGAGAGCTAATTCAATCAAGGAAACACTGCCTGTTGGTGAAGGGCATATTGAAGAAGGATCAGCCGAGTGGTTCTTGTGGGAGAACAACTCCATTTGGCTCACTAACTTCACACACCATCAGGCTTCCAAGCAGCTCTCAAGGAAACTCAGTTTTCACACTCTATGCTTAGTGCCCTTTGTATGGCTAGCACTGAAATGAACCTGGTAGAACATCCCACACAAACGAATGCTCCACATGCGGGTTTCACATGCCACCAACTCCACATTCACAGGCAACTTCAGCGCCACAGCCGTTTTCAGATAGCCCTCAATGCAAAGGCTCTAGACGCAAATATTGGTGTGAGAGCTAATTCAATCAAGGAAACACTGCATGTTGGTGAAGGGCATATTGGAGAAGGATCAGCCGAGTGTTTCTTGTGGGAGAACAACTCCATTTGGCTCACTAACTTCACACACCATCAGGCTTCCAAGCAGCTCTCAAGGAAACTCAGTTTTCACACTCTATGCTTAGTGCTCTTTGTGTGCCCAGGACTGAAATGAAGCTTGGTCAGCATCCCACACAAACGAATGCTCCACATGCGGGTTTCACATGCCACCAACTCCACATTCACAGGCAACTTCAGCGCCACAGCCGTTTTCAGATAGCCCTCAATGCAAAGGCTCTAGACGCAAATATTGGTGTGAGAGCTAATTCAATCAAGGAAACACTGCCTGTTGGTGAAGGGCATATTGAAGAAGGATCAGCCGAGTGGTTCTTGTGGGAGAACAACTCCTTTTGGCTCACTAACTTCACACACCATCAGGCTTCCAAGCAGCTCTCAAGGAAACTCAGTTTTCACACTCTATGCTTAGTGCCCTTTGTATGGCTAGCACTGAAATGAACCTGGTAGAGCATCCCACACAAACGAATGCTCCACATGCGGGTTTCACATGCCACCAACTCCACATTCACAGGCAACTTCAGCGCCACAGCCGTTTTCAGATAGCCCTCAATGTAAAGGCTCTAGACGCAAATATTGGTGTGAGAGCTAATTCAATCAAGGAAACACTGCATGTTGGTGAAGGGCATATTGGAGAAGGATCAGCCGAGTGGTTCTTGTGGGAGAACAACTCCATTTGGCTCACTAACTTCACACACCATCAGGCTTCCAAGCAGCTCTCAAGGAAACTCAGTTTTCACACTCTATGCTTAGTGCTCTTTGTGTACCCAGGACTGAAATGAAGCTTGGTCAGCATCCCACACAAACGAATGCTCCACATGCGGGTTTCACATGCCACCAACTCCACATTCACAGGCAACTTCAGCGCCACAGCCGTTTTCAGATAGCTCTCAATGCAAAGGCTGTAGACGCAAATATTGGTGTGAGAGCTAATTCAATCAAGGAAACACTGCATGTTGGTGAAGGGCATATTGAAGAAGGATCAGCCGAGTGGTTCTTGTGGGAGAACAACTCCATTTGGCTCACTAACTTCACACACCATCAGGCTTCCAAGCAGCTCTCAAGGAAACTCAGTTTTCACACTCTATGCTTAGTGCCCTTTGTATGGCTAGCACTGAAATGAACCTGGTAGAGCATCCCACACAAACGAATGCTCCACATGCGGGTTTCACATGCCACCAACTCCACATTCACAGGCAACTTCAGCGCCACAGCCGTTTTCAGATAGCCCTCAATGCAAAGGCTCTAGACGCAAATATTGGTGTGAGAGCTAATTCAATCAAGGAAACACTGCATGTTGGTGAAGGGCATATTGGAGAAGGATCAGCCGAGTGGTTCTTGTGGGAGAACAACTCCATTTGGCTCACTAACTTCACACACCATCAGGCTTCCAAGCAGCTCTCAAGGAAACTCAGTTTTCACACTCTATGCTTAGTGCTCTTTGTGTGCCCAGGACTGAAATGAAGCTTGGTCAGCATCCCACACAAACGAATGCTCCACATGCGGGTTTCACATGCCACCAACTCCACATTCACAGGCAACTTCAGCGCCACAGCCGTTTTCAGATAGCCCTCAATGCAAAGGCTCTAGACGCAAATATTGGTGTGAGAGCTAATTCAATCAAGGAAACACTGCATGTTGGTGAAGGGCATATTGAAGAAGGATCAGCCGAGTGGTTCTTGTGGGAGAACAACTCCATTTGGCTCACTAACTTCACACACCATCAGGCTTCCAAGCAGCTCTCAAGGAAACTCAGTTTTCACACTCTATGCTTAGTGCTCTTTGTGTGCCCAGGACTGAAATGAAGCTTGGTCAGCATCCCACACAAACGAATGCTCCACATGCGGGTTTCACATGCCACCAACTCCACATTCACAGGCAACTTCAGCGCCACAGCCGTTTTCAGATAGCCCTCAATGCAAAGGCTCTAGACGCAAATATTGGTGTGAGAGCTAATTCAATCAAGGAAACACTGCATGTTGGTGAAGGGCATATTGAAGAAGGATCAGCCGAGTGGTTCTTGTGGGAGAACAACTCCATTTGGCTCACTAACTTCACACACCATCAGGCTTCCAAGCAGCTCTCAAGGAAACTCAGTTTTCACACTCTATGCTTAGTGCCCTTTGTATGGCTAGCACTGAAATGAACCTGGTAGAGCATCCCACACAAACGAATGCTCCACATGCGGGTTTCACATGCCACCAACTCCACATTCACAGGCAACTTCAGCGCCACAGCCGTTTTCAGATAGCCCTCAATGCAAAGGCTCTAGACGCAAATATTGGTGTGAGAGCTAATTCAATCAAGGAAACACTGCATGTTGGTGAAGGGCATATTGAAGAAGGATCAGCCGAGTGGTTCTTGTGGGAGAACAACTCCATTTGGCTCACTAACTTCACACACCATCAGGCTTCCAAGCAGCTCTCAAGGAAACTCAGTTTTCACACTCTATGCTTAGTGCTCTTTGTGTGCCCAGGACTGAAATGAAGCTTGGTCAGCATCCCACACAAACGAATGCTCCACATGCGGGTTTCACATGCCACCAACTCCACATTCACAGGCAACTTCAGCGCCACAGCCGTTTTCAGATAGCCCTCAATGCAAAGGCTCTAGACGCAAATATTGGTGTGAGAGCTAATTCAATCAAGGAAACACTGCATGTTGGTGAAGGGCATATTGAAGAAGGATCAGCCGAGTGGTTCTTGTGGGAGAACAACTCCATTTGGCTCACTAACTTCACACACCATCAGGCTTCCAAGCAGCTCTCAAGGAAACTCAGTTTACACACTCTATGCTTAGTGCCCTTTGTATGGCTAGCACTGAAATGAACCTGGTAGAGCATCCCACACAAACGAATGCTCCACATGCGGGTTTCACATGCCACCAACTGCACATTCACAGGCAACTTCAGCGCCACAGCCGTTTTCAGATAGCCCTCAATGCAAAGGCTCTAGACGCAAATATTGGTGTGAGAGCTAATTCAATCAAGGAAACACTGCATGTTGGTGAAGGGCATATTGAAGAAGGATCAGCCGAGTGGTTCTTGTGGGAGAACAACTCCATTTGGCTCACTAACTTCACACACCATCAGGCTTCCAAGCAGCTCTCAAGGAAACTCAGTTTTCACACTCTATGCTTAGTGCTCTTTGTGTGCCCAGGACTGAAATGAAGCTTGGTCAGCATCCCACACAAACGAATGCTCCACATGCGGGTTTCACATGCCACCAACTCCACATTCACAGGCAACTTCAGCGCCACAGCCGTTTTCAGATAGCCCTCAATGCAAAGGCTCTAGACGCAAATATTGGTGTGAGAGCTAATTCAATCAAGGAAACACTGCCTGTTGGTGAAGGGCATATTGAAGAAGGATCAGCCGAGTGGTTCTTGTGGGAGAACAACTCCATTTGGCTCACTAACTTCACACACCATCAGGCTTCCAAGCAGCTCTCAAGGAAACTCAGTTTTCACACTCTATGCTTAGTGCTCTTTGTGTGCCCAGGACGGAAATGAAGCTTGGTCAGCATCCCACACAAACGAATGCTCCACATGCGGGTTTCACATGCCACCAACTCCACATTCACAGGCAACTTCAGCGCCACAGCCGTTTTCAGATAGCCCTCAATGCAAAGGCTCTAGACGCAAATATTGGTGTGAGAGCTAATTCAATCAAGGAAACACTGCATGTTGGTGACGGGCATATTGAAGAAGGATCAGCCGAGTGGTTCTTGTGGGAGAACAACTCCATTTGGCTCACTAACTTCACACACCATCAGGCTTCCAAGCAGCTCTCAAGGAAACTCAGTTTTCACACTCTATGCTTAGTGCCCTTTGTATGGCTAGCACTGAAATGAACCTGGTAGAGCATCCCACACAAACGAATGCTCCACATGCGGGTTTCACATGCCACCAACTCCACATTCACAGGAAACTTCAGCGCCACAGCCGTTTTCAGATAGCCCTCAATGCAAAGGCTCTAGACGCAAATATTGGTGTGAGAGCTAATTCAATCAAGGAAACACTGCATGTTGGTGAAGGGCATATTGGAGAAGGATCAGCCGAGTGGTTGTTGTGGGACAACAACTCCATTTGGCTCACTAACTTCACACACCATCAGGCTTCCAAGCAGCTCTCAAGGAAACTCAGTTTTCACACTCTATGCTTAGTGCTCTTTGTGTGCCCAGGACTGAAATGAAGCTTGGTCAGCATCCCACACAAACGAATGCTCCACATGCGGGTTTCACATGCCACCAACTCCACATTCACAGGCAACTTCAGCGCCACAGCCGTTTTCAGATAGCCCTCAATGCAAAGGCTCTAGACGCAAATATTGGTGTGAGAGCTAATTCAATCAAGGAAACACTGCATGTTGGTGAAGGGCATATTGAAGAAGGATCAGCCGAGTGGTTCTTGTGGGAGAACAACTCCATTTGGCTCACTAACTTCACACACCATCAGGCTTCCAAGCAGCTCTCAAGGAAACTCAGTTTTCACACTCTATGCTTAGTGCCCTTTGAGTGCATTATCTAGGAATGAACCTGGTAGAGCATCCCACACAAACGAATGCTCCACATGCGGGTTTCACATGCCACCAACTCCACATTCACAGGCAACTTCAGCGCCACAGCCGTTTTCAGATAGCCCTCAATGCAAAGGCTCTAGACGCAAATATTGGTGTGAGAGCTAATTCAATCAAGGAAACACTGCATGTTGGTGAAGGGCATATTGAAGAAGGATCAGCCGAGTGGTTCTTGTGGGAGAACAACTCCATTTGGCTCACTAACTTCACACACCATCAGGCTTCCAAGCAGCTCTCAAGGAAACTCAGTTTTCACACTCTATGTTTAGTGCCCTTTAAATGCATTATCAAGGAATGAACCTGGTAGAGCATCCCACACAAACGAATGCTCCACATGCGGGTTTCACATGCCACCAACTCCACATTCACAGGCAACTTCAGCGCCACAGCCGTTTTCAGAGAGCCCTCAATGCAAAGGCTCTAGACGCAAATATTGGTGTGAGAGCTAATTCAATCAAGGAAACACTGCCTGTTGGTGAAGGGCATATTGAAGAAGGATCAGCCGAGTGGTTCTTGTGGGAGAACAACTCCATTTGGCTCACTAACTTCACACACCATCAGGCTTCCAAGCAGCTCTCAAGGAAACTCAGTTTTCACACTCTATGCTTAGTGCCCTTTGAGTGCATTATCTAGGAATGAACCTGGTAGAGCATCCCACACAAACGAATGCTCCACATGCGGGTTTCACATGCCACCAACTCCACATTCACAGGCAACTTCAGCGCCACAGCCGTTTTCAGATAGCCCTCAATGCAAAGGCTCTAGACGCAAATATTGGTGTGAGAGCTAATTCAATCAAGGAAACACTGCATGTTGGTGAAGGGCATATTGAAGAAGGATCAGCCGAGTGGTTCTTGTGGGAGAACAACTCCATTTGGCTCACTAACTTCACACACCATCAGGCTTCCAAGCAGCTCTCAAGGAAACTCAGTTTTCACACTCTATGTTTAGTGCCCTTTAAATGCATTATCAAGGAATGAACCTGGTAGAGCATCCCACACAAACGAATGCTCCACATGCGGGTTTCACATGCCACCAACTCCACATTCACAGGCAACTTCAGCGCCACAGCCGTTTTCAGATAGCCCTCAATGCAAAGGCTCTAGACGCAAATATTGGTGTGAGAGCTAATTCAATCAAGGAAACACTGCATGTTGGTGAAGGGCATATTGAAGAAGGATCAGCCGAGTGGTTCTTGTGGGAGAACAACTCCATTTGGCTCACTAACTTCACACACCATCAGGCTTCCAAGCAGCTCTCAAGGAAACTCAGTTTTCACACTCTATGCTTAGTGCTCTTTGTGTGCCCAGGACTGAAATGAAGCTTGGTCAGCATCCCACACAAACGAATGCTCCACATGCGGGTTTCACATGCCACCAACTCCACATTCACAGGCAACTTCAGCGCCACAGCCGTTTTCAGATAGCCCTCAATGCAAAGGCTCTAGACGCAAATATTGGTGTGAGAGCTAATTCAATCAAGGAAACACTGCATGTTGGTGAAGGGCATATTGAAGAAGGATCAGCCGAGTGGTTCTTGTGGGAGAACAACTCCATTTGGCTCACTAACTTCACACACCATCAGGCTTCCAAGCAGCTCTCAAGGAAACTCAGTTCTCACACTCTATGCTTATTGCTCTTAGTGTGCCCAGGACTGAAATGAAGCTTGGTCAGTATCCCACACAAACGAATGCTCCACATGCGGGTTTCACATGCCACCAACTCCACATTCACAGGAAACTTCAGCGCCACAGCCGTTTTCAGATAGCCCTCAATGCAAAGGCTCTAGACGCAAATATTGGTGTGAGAGCTAATTCAATCAAGGAAACACTGCATGTTGGTGAAGGGCATATTGAAGAAGGATCAGCCGAGTGGTTCTTGTGGGAGAACAACTCCATTTGGCTCACTAACTTCACACACCATCAGGCTTCCAAGCAGCTCTCAAGGAAACTCAGTTTTCACACTCTATGCTTAGTGCTCTTTGTGTGCCCAGGACTGAAATGAAGCTTGGTCAGCATCCCACACAAACGAATGCTCCACATGCGGGTTTCACATGCCACCAACTCCACATTCACAGGCAACTTCAGCGCCACAGCCGTTTTCAGATAGCCCTCAATGCAAAGGCTCTAGACGCAAATATTGGTGTGAGAGCTAATTCAATCAAGGAAACACTGCAGGTTGGTGAAGGGCATATTGAAGAAGGATCAGCCGAGTGGTTCTTGTGGGAGAACAACTCCATTTGGCTCACTAACTTCACACACCATCAGGCTTCCAAGCAGCTCTCAAGGAAACTCAGTTTTCACACTCTATGCTTAGTGCCCTTTGTATGGCTAGCACTGAAATGAACCTGGTAGAGCATCCCACACAAACGAATGCTCCACATGCGGGTTTCACATGCCACCAACTCCACATTCACAGGCAACTTCAGCGCCACAGCCGTTTTCAGATAGCCCTCAATGCAAAGGCTCTAGACGCAAATATTGGTGTGAGAGCTAATTCAATCAAGGAAACACTGCCTGTTGGTGAAGGGCATATTGAAGAAGGATCAGCCGAGTGGTTCTTGTGGGAGAACAACTCCATTTGGCTCACTAACTTCACACACCATCAGGCTTCCAAGCAGCTCTCAAGGAAACTCAGTTTTCACACTCTATGCTTAGTGCCCTTTGTATGGCTAGCACTGAAATGAACCTGGTAGAGCATCCCACACAAACGAATGCTCCACATGCGGGTTTCACATGCCACCAACTCCACATTCACAGGCAACTTCAGCGCCACAGCCGTTTTCAGATAGCCCTCAATGTAAAGGCTCTAGACGCAAATATTGGTGTGAGAGCTAATTCAATCAAGGAAACACTGCATGTTGGTGAAGGGCATATTGGAGAAGGATCAGCCGAGTGGTTGTTGTGGGAGAACAACTCCATTTGGCTCACTAACTTCACACACCATCAGGCTTCCAAGCAGCTCTCAAGGAAACTCAGTTTTCACACTCTATGCTTAGTGCTCTTTGTGTGCCCAGGACGGAAATGAAGCTTGGTCAGCATCCCACACAAACGAATGCTCCACATGCGGGTTTCACATGCCACCAACTCCACATTCACAGGCAACTTCAGCGCCACAGCCGTTTTCAGATAGCCCTCAATGCAAAGGCTCTAGACGCAAATATTGGTGTGAGAGCTAATTCAATCAAGGAAACACTGCATGTTGGTGACGGGCATATTGAAGAAGGATCAGCCGAGTGGTTCTTGTGGGAGAACAACTCCATTTGGCTCACTAACTTCACACACCATCAGGCTTCCAAGCAGCTCTCAAGGAAACTCAGTTTTCACACTCTATGCTTAGTGCTCTTTGTGTGCCCAGGACTGAAATGAATCTTGGTCAGCATCCCATACAAACGAATGCTCCACATGCGGGTTTCACATGCCACCAACTCCACATTCACAGGCAACTTCAGCGCCACAGCCGTTTTCAGATAGCCCTCAATGCAAAGGCTCTAGACGCAAATATTGGTGTGAGAGCTAATTCAATCAAGGAAACACTGCATGTTGGTGAAGGGCATATTGAAGAAGGATCAGCCGAGTGGTTCTTGTGGGAGAACAACTCCATTTGGCTCACTAACTTCACACACCATCAGGCTTCCAAGCAGCTCTCAAGGAAACTCAGTTTTCACACTCTATGCTTAGTGCCCTTTGAGTGCATTATCTAGGAATGAACCTGGTAGAGCATCCCACACAAACGAATGCTCCACATGCGGGTTTCACATGCCACCAACTCCACATTCACAGGCAACTTCAGCGCCACAGCCGTTTTCAGATAGCCCTCAATGCAAAGGCTCTAGACGCAAATATTGGTGTGAGAGCTAATTCAATCAAGGAAACACTGCCTGTTGGTGAAGGGCATATTGAAGAAGGATCAGCCGAGTGGTTCTTGTGGGAGAACAACTCCATTTGGCTCACTAACTTCACACACCATCAGGCTTCCAAGCAGCTCTCAAGGAAACTCAGTTTTCACAATCTATGTTTAGTGCTCTTTGTGTGCCCAGGACTGAAGTGAAGCTTGGTCAGCATCCCACACAAACGAATGCTCCACATGCGGGTTTCACATGCCACCAACTCCACATTCACAGGCAACTTCAGCACCACAGCCGTTTTCAGATAGCCCTCAATGCAAATGCTCTAGACGCAAATATTGGTGTGAGAGCTAATTCAATCAAGGAAACACTGCATGTTGGTGAAGGGCATATTGAAGAAGGATCAGCCGAGTGGTTCTTGTGGAGAACAACTCCATTTGGCTCACTAACTTCACACACCATCAGGCTTCCAAGCAGCTCTCAAGGAAACTCAGTTTTCACACTCTATGCTTAGTGCTCTTTGTGTGCCCAGGACTGAAATGAAGCTTGGTCAGCATCCCACACAAACGAATGCTCCACATGCGGGTTTCACATGCCACCAACTCCACATTCACAGGCAACTTCAGCGCCACAGCCGTTTTCAGATAGCCCTCAATGCAAAGGCTGTAGACGCAAATATTGGTGTGAGAGCTAATTCAATCAAGGAAACACTGCATGTTGGTGAAGGGCATATTGAAGAAGGATCAGCCGAGTGGTTCTTGTGGGAGAACAACTCCATTTGGCTCACTAACTTCACACACCATCAGGCTTCCAAGCAGCTCTCAAGGAAACTCAGTTTTCACACTCTATGCTTAGAGCCCTTTGTATGGCTAGCACTGAAATGAACCTGGTAGAGCATCCCACACAAACGAATGCTCCACATGCGGGTTTCACATGCCACCAACTCCACATTCACAGGCAACTTCAGCGCCACAGCCGTTTTCAGATAGCCCTCAATGTAAAGGCTCTAGACGCAAATATTGGTGTGAGAGCTAATTCAATCAAGGAAACACTGCATGTTGGTGAAGGGCATATTGGAGAAGGATCAGAAGAGTGGTTGTTCTGGGACAACAACTCCATTTGGCTCACTAACTTCACACACCATCAGGCTTCCAAGCAGCTCTCAAGGAAACTCAGTTTTCACACTCTATGCTTAGTGCTCTTTGTGTGCCCAGGACTGAAATGAAGCTTGGTCAGCATCCCACACAAACGAATGCTCCACATGCGGGTTTCACATGCCACCAACTCCACATTCACAGGCAACTTCAGCGCCACAGCCGTTTTCAGATAGCCCTCAATGCAAAGGCTCTAGACGCAAATATTGGTGTGAGAGCTAATTCAATCAAGGAAACACTGCATGTTGGTGAAGGGCATATTGAAGAAGGATCAGCCGAGTGGTTCTTGTGGGAGAACAACTCCATTTGGCTCACTAACTTCACACACCATCAGGCTTCCAAGCAGCTCTCAAGGAAACTCAGTTTTCACACTCTATGCTTAGTGCCCTTTTTATGGCTAGCACTGAAATGAACCTGGTAGAGCATCCCACACAAACGAATGCTCCACATGCGGGTTTCACATGCCACCAACTCCACATTCACAGGCAACTTCAGCGCCACAGCCGTTTTCAGATAGCCCTCAATGTAAAGGCTCTAGACGCAAATATTGGTGTGAGAGCTAATTCAATCAAGGAAACACTGCATGTTGGTGAAGGGCATATTGGAGAAGGATCAGCCGAGTGGTTGTTGTGGGACAACAACTCCATTTGGCTCACTAACTTCACACACCATCAGGCTTCCAAGCAGCTCTCAAGGAAACTCAGTTTTCACACTCTATGCTTAGTGCTCTTTGTGTGCCCAGGACTGAAATGAAGCTTGGTCAGCATCCCACACAAACGAATGCTCCACATGCGGGTTTCACATGCCACCAACTCCACATTCACAGGCAACTTCAGCGCCACAGCCGTTTTCAGATAGCCCTCAATGCAAAGGCTCTAGACGCAAATATTGGTGTGAGAGCTAATTCAATCAAGGAAACACTGCATGTTGGTGAAGGGCATATTGAAGAAGGATCAGCCGAGTGGTTCTTGTGGGAGAACAACTCCATTTGGCTCACTAACTTCACACACCATCAGGCTTCCAAGCAGCTCTCAAGGAAACTCAGTTTTCACACTCTATGCTTAGTGTCCTTTGAGTGCATTATCTAGGAATGAACCTGGTAGAGCATCCCACACAAACGAATGCTCCACATGCGGGTTTCACATGCCACCAACTCCACATTCACAGGCAACTTCAGCGCCACAGCCGTTTTCAGATAGCCCTCAATGCAAAGGCTCTAGACGCAAATATTGGTGTGAGAGCTAATTCAATCAAGGAAACACTGCATGTTGGTGAAGGGCATATTGAAGAAGGATCAGCCGAGTGGTTCTTGTGGGAGAACAACTCCATTTGGCTCACTAACTTCACACACCATCAGGCTTCCAAGCAGCTCTCAAGGAAACTCAGTTTTCACACTCTATGTTTAGTGCCCTTTAAATGCATTATCAAGGAATGAACCTGGTAGAGCATCCCACACAAACGAATGCTCCACATGCGGGTTTCACATGCCACCAACTCCACATTCACAGGCAACTTCAGCGCCACAGCCGTTTTCAGATAGCCCTCAATGCAAAGGCTCTAGACGCAAATATTGGTGTGAGAGCTAATTCAATCAAGGAAACACTGCCTGTTGGTGAAGGGCATATTGAAGAAGGATCAGCCGAGTGGTTCTTGTGGGAGAACAACTCCATTTGGCTCACTAACTTCACACACCATCAGGCTTCCAAGCAGCTCTCAAGGAAACTCAGTTTTCACACTCTATGTTTAGTGCCCTTTGAATGCATTATCTAGGAATGAACCTGGTAGAGCATCCCACACAAACGAATGCTCCACATGCGGGTTTCACATGCCACCAACTCCACATTCACAGGCAACTTCAGCGCCACAGCCGTTTTCAGATAGCCCTCAATGCAAAGGCTCTAGACGCAAATATTGGTGTGAGAGCTAATTCAATCAAGGAAACACTGCATGTTGGTGAAGGGCATATTGAAGAAGGATCAGCCGAGTGGTTCTTGTGGGAGAACAACTCCATTTGGCTCACTAACTTCACACACCATCAGGCTTCCAAGCAGCTCTCAAGGAAACTCAGTTTTCACACTCTATGCTTAGTGCTCTTTGTGTGCCCAGGACTGAAATGAAGCTTGGTCAGCATCCCACACAAACGAATGCTCCACATGCGGGTTTCACATGCCACCAACTCCACATTCACAGGCAACTTCAGCGCCACAGCCGTTTTCAGATAGCCCTCAATGCAAAGGCTCTAGACGCAAATATTGGTGTGAGAGCTAATTCAATCAAGGAAACACTGCATGTTGGTGAAGGGCATATTGAAGAAGGATCAGCCGAGTGGTTCTTGTGGGAGAACAACTCCATTTGGCTCACTAACTTCACACACCATCAGGCTTCCAAGCAGCTCTCAAGGAAACTCAGTTCTCACACTCTATGCTTATTGCTCTTAGTGTGCCCAGGACTGAAATGAAGCTTGGTCAGTATCCCACACAAACGAATGCTCCACATGCGGGTTTCACATGCCACCAACTCCACATTCACAGGAAACTTCAGCGCCACAGCCGTTTTCAGATAGCCCTCAATGCAAAGGCTCTAGACGCAAATATTGGTGTGAGAGCTAATTCAATCAAGGAAACACTGCATGTTGGTGAAGGGCATATTGAAGAAGGATCAGCCGAGTGGTTCTTGTGGGAGAACAACTCCATTTGGCTCACTAACTTCACACACCATCAGGCTTCCAAGCAGCTCTCAAGGAAACTCAGTTTTCACACTCTATGCTTAGTGCTCTTTGTGTGCTCAGGACTGAAATGAAGCTTGGTCAGCATCCCACACAAACGAATGCTCCACATGCGGGTTTCACATGCCACCAACTCCACATTCACAGGCAACTTCAGCGCCACAGCCGTTTTCAGATAGCCCCCAATGCAAAGGCTCTAGACGCAAATATTGGTGTGAGAGCTAATTCAATCAAGGAAACACTGCCTGTTGGTGAAGAGCATATTGAAGAAGGATCAGCCTAGTGGTTCTTGTGGGAGAACAACTCCATTTGGCTCACTAACTTCACACACCATCAGGCTTCCAAGCAGCTCTCAAGGAAACTCAGTTTTCACACTCTATGCTTAGTGCCCTTTGAGTGCATTATCTAGGAATGAACCTGGTAGAGCATCCCACACAAACGAATGCTCCACATGCGGGTTTCACATGCCACCAACTCCACATTCACAGGCAACTTCAGCGCCACAGCCGTTTTCAGATAGCCCTCAATGCAAAGGCTCTAGACGCAAATATTGGTGTGAGAGCTAATTCAATCAAGGAAACACTGCATGTTGGTGAAGGGCATATTGAAGAAGGATCAGCCGAGTGGTTCTTGTGGGAGAACAACTCCATTTGGCTCACTAACTTCACACACCATCAGGCTTCCAAGCAGCTCTCAAGGAAACTCAGTTTTCACACTCTATGCTTAGTGCCCTTTGAGTGCATTATCTAGGAATGAACCTGGTAGAGCATCCCACACAAACGAATGCTCCACATGCGGGTTTCACATGCCACCAACTCCACATTCACAGGCAACTTCAGCGCCACAGCCGTTTTCAGATAGCCCCCAATGCAAAGGCTCTAGACGCAAATATTGGTGTGAGAGCTAATTCAATCAAGGAAACACTGCATGTTGGTGAAGGGCATATTGAAGAAGGATCAGCCGAGTGGTTCTTGTGGGAGAACAACTCCCATTTGGCTCACTAACTTCACACACCATCAGGCTTCCAAGCAGCTCTCAAGGAAACTCAGTTTTCACACTCTATGCTTAGTGCCCTTTGAGTGCATTATCTAGGAATGAACCTGGTAGAGCATCCCACACAAACGAATGCTCCACATGCGGGTTTCACATGCCACCAACTCCACATTCACAGGCAACTTCAGCGCCACAGCCATTTTCAGATAGCCCCTCAATGCAAAGGCTCTAGACGCAAATATTGGTGTGAGAGCTAATTTAATCAAGGAAACACTGCCTGTTCGTGAAGGGGCATATTGAAGAAGGATCAGCCGAGTGGTTCTTGTGGGAGAACAACTCCATTTGGCTCACTAACTTCACACACCATCAGGCTTCAAGCAGCTCTCAAGGAAACTCAGTTTTCACACTCTATGCTTAGTGCCCTTTGAGTGCATTATCTAGGAATGAACCTGGTAGAGCAATCCCACACAAACGAATGCTCCACATGCGGGTTCACATGCCACCAACTCCACATTCACAGGCAACTTCAGCGCCACAGCCGTTTTCAGATAGCCCTCAATGCAAAGGCTCTAGACGCAAATATTGGTGTGAGAGCTAATTCAATCAAGGAAACACTGCATGTTGGTGAAGGGCATATTGAAGAAGGATCAGCCGAGTGGTTCTTGTGGGAGAACAACTCCATTTGGCTCACTAACTTCACACACCATCAGGCTTCCAAGCAGCTCTCAAGGAAACTCAGTTTTCACACTCTATGCTTAGTGCTCTTTGTGTGCATTATCTAGGAATGAACCTGATAGAACATTCCACACAAACGAATGCTCCCACATGTGGGTTTCACATGCCACCAACTCCACATTCACAGGCAACTTCAGCGCCACAGCCGTTTTCAGATAGCCCCCAATGCAAAAGGCTCTAGACGCAAATATTGGTGTGAGAGCTAATTCAATCAAGGAAACACTGCCTGTTGGTGAAGAGCATATTGAAGAAGGATCAGCCGAGTGGTTCTTCTGGGAGAACAACTCCATTTGGCTCACTAACTTCACACACCATCAGGCTTCCAAGCAGCTCTCAAGGAAACTCAGTTTTCACACTCTATGCTTAGTGCCCTTTGAGTGCATTATCTAGGAATGAACCTGGTAGAGCATCCCACACAAACGAATGCTCCACATGCGGGTTTCACATGCCACCAACTCCACATTCACAGGCAACTTCAGCGCCACAGCTGTTTTCAGATAGCCCTCAATGCAAAGGCTCTAGACGCAAATATTGGTGTGAGAGCTAATTCAATCAAGGAAACACTGCATGTTGGTGAAGGGCATATTGAAGAAGGATCAGCCGAGTGGTTCTTGTGGGAGAACAACTCCATTTGGCTCTCTAACTTCACACACCATCAGGCTTCCAAGCAGCTCTCAAGAAAACTCAGTTTTTCACACTCTATGCTTAGTGCCCTTTGTATGGCTAGGACTAAAATGAACCTGGTAGAGCATCCCACACAAACGAATGCTCCCACATGCGGGGTTTCACATGCCACCAACTCCACATTCACAGGCAACTTCAGCGCCACAGCCGTTTTCAGATAGCCCTCAATGCAAAGGCTCTAGACGCAAATATTGGTGTGAGAGCTAATTCAATCAAGGAAACACTTGCTGTTGGTGAAGAGCATATTGAAGAAGGATCAGCCGAGTGGTTCTTGTGGGAGAACAACTCCATTTGGCTCACTAACTTCACACACCATCAGGCTTCCAAGCAGCTCTCAAGGAAACTCAGTTTTCACACTCTATGCTTAGTGCCCTTTGAGTGCATTATCTAGGAATGAACCTGGTAGAGCATCCCACACAAACGAATGCTCCACATGCGGGTTTTCACATGCCACCAACTCCACATTCACAGGCAACTTCAGCGCCACAGCCGTTTTCAGATAGCCCCCAATGCAAAGGCTCTAGACGCAAATATTTTTGTGAGAGCTAATTCAATCAAGGAAACACTGCATGTTGGTGAAGGGCATATTGAAGAAGGATCAGCCGAGTGGTTCTTGTGGGAGAACAACTCCATTTGGCTCACTAACTTCACACACCATCAGGCTTCCAAGCAGCTCTCAAGGAAACTCAGTTTTCACACTCTATGCTTAGTGCCCTTTGAGTGCATTATCTAGGAATGAACCTGGTAGAGCATCCCACACAAACGATTGCTCCACATGCGGGTTTCACATGCCACCAACTCCACATTCACAGGCAACTTCAGCGCCACAGCCGTTTTCAGATAGCCCTCAATGCAAAGGCTCTAGACGCAAATATTGGTGTGAGAGCTAATTCAATCAAGGAAACACTGCATGTTGGTGAAGGGCATATTGAAGAAGGATCAGCCGAGTGGTTCTTGTGGGAGAACAACTCCATTTGGCTCACTAACTTCACACACCATCAGGCTTCCAAGCAGGCTCTCAAGGAAACTCAGTTTTCACACTCTATGCTTAGTGCCCTTTGAGTGCATTATCTAGGAATGAACCTGGTAGAGCATCCCACACAAACGAATGCTCCACATGCGGGTTCACATGCCACCAACTCCACATTCACAGGCAACTTCAGCGCCACAGCCGTTTTCAGATAGCCCTCAATGCAAAGGCTCTAGACCGCAAATATTGGTGTGAGAGCTAATTCAATCAAGGAAACCACTGCCTGTTCGTGAAGGGCATATTGAAGAAGGATCCAGCCGAGTGGTTCTTGTGGGAGAACAACTCCATTTGGCTCACTAACTTCACACACCATCAGGCTTCCAAGCAGCTCTCAAGGAAACTCAGTTTTCACACTCTATGCTTAGTGCCCTTTGAGTGCATTATCTAGGAATGAACCTGGTAGAGCATCCCACACAAACGAATGCTCCACATGCGGGTTTCACATGCCACCAACTCCACATTCACAGGCAACTTCAGCGCCACAGCCGTTTTCAGATAGCCCTCAATGCAAAGGCTCTAGACGCAAATATTGGGTGTGAGAGCTAATTCAATCAAGGAAACACTGCATGTTGGTGAAGGGCATATTGAAGAAGGATCAGCCGAGTGGTTCTTGTGGGAGAACAACTCCATTTGGCTCACTAACTTCACACACCATCAGGCTTCCAAGCAGCTCTCAAGGAAACTCAGTTTTCACACTCTATGCTTAGTGCTCTTTGTGTGCATTATCTAGGAATGAACCTGGTAGAGCATTCCACACAAACGAATGCTCCACATGTGGGTTTCACATGCCACCAACTCCACATTCACAGGCAACTTCAGCGCCGACGGCCGTTTTCAGATAGCCCCCAATGCAAAGGCTCTAGACGCAAATATTGGTGTGAGAGCTAATTCAATCAAGGAAACACTGCCTGTTGGTGAAGAGCATATTGAAGAAGGATCAGCCGAGTGGTTCTTGTGGGAGAACAAACTCCATTTGGCTCACTAACTTCACACACCATCAGGCTTCCAAGCAGCTCTCAAGGAAACTCAGTTTTCACACTCTATGCTTAGTGCCCTTTGAGTGCATTATCTAGGAATGAACCTGGTAGAGCATCCCACACAAACGAATGCTCCACATGCGGGTTTCACATGCCACCAACTCCACATTCACAGGCAACTTCAGCGCCACAGCCGTTTTCAGATAGCCCTCAATGCAAAGGCTCTAGACGCAAATATTGGTGTGAGAGCTAATTCAATCAAGGAAACACTGCATGTTGGTGAAGGGCATATTGAAGAAGGATCAGCCGAGTGGTTCTTGTGGGAGAAACAACTCCATTTGCTCACTAACTTCACACACCATCAGGCTTCCAAGCAGCTCTCAAGAAAACTCAGTTTTCACACTCTATGCTTAGTGCCCTTTGTATGGCTAGGACTAAAATGAACCTGGTAGAGCATCCCACACAAACGAATGCTCCACATGCGGGTTTCACATGCCACCAACTCCACATTCACAGGGCAACTCAGCGCCACAGCCGTTTTCAGATAGCCCTCAATGCAAAGGCTCTCGACGCAAATATTGGTGTGAGAGCTAATTCAATCAAGGAAACACTGCATGTTGGTGAAGAGCATATTGAAGAAGGATCAGCCCGAGTGGTTCTTGTGGGAGAACAACTCCATTTGGCTCACTAACTTCACACACCATCAGGCTTCCAAGCAGCTCTCAAGGAAACTCAGTTTTCACAGCTCTATGCTTAGTGCCCTTTGAGTGCATTATCTAGGAATGAACCTGGTAGGAGCATGCCCACACAAACGAATGCTCCACATGCGGGTTTCACCATGCCACCAACTCCACATTCACAGGCAACTTCAGCGCCACAGCCGTTTTCAGATAGCCCCCAATGCAAAGGCTCTAGACGCAAATATTTTTGTGAGAGCTAATTCAATCAAGGAAACACTGCATGTTGGTGAAGGGCATATTGAAGAAGATCAGCCGAGTGGTTCTTGTGGGAGAACAACTCCATTTGGCTCACTAACTTCACACACCATCAGGCTTCCAAGCAGCTCTCAAGGAAACTCAGTTTTCACACTCCTATGCTTAGTGCCCCTTTGAGTGCATTATCTAGGAATGAACCTGGTAGAGCATCCCACACAAACGAATGCTCCACATGCGGGGGTTTCACATGCCACCAACTCCACATTCACAGGCAACTTCAGCGCCACAGCCGTTTTCAGATAGCCCTCAATGCAAAGGCTCTAGACGCAAATATTGGTGTGAGAGCTAATTCAATCAAGGAAACACTGCATGTTGGTGAAGGGCATATTGAAGAAGGATCGAGCCGAGTGGTTCTTGTGGGAGAACAACTCCATTTGGCTCACTAACTTCACACACCATCAGGCTTCCAAGCAGCTCTCAAGAAAACTCAGTTTTCACACTCTATGCTTAGTGCCCTTTGTATGGCTAGGACTAAAATGAACCTGGTAGAGCATCCCACACAAACGAATGCTCCACATGCGGGTTTCACATGCCACCAACTCCACATTCACAGGCAACTTCAGCGCCACAGCCGTTTTCAGAAAGCCCTCAATGCAAAGGCTCTAGGACGCAAATATTGGTGTGAGAGCTAATTCAATCAAGGAAACACTGCCTGTTGGTGAAGAGCATATTGAAGAAGGATCAGCCGAGTGGTTCTTGTGGGAGAACAACTCCATTTGGCTCACTAAACTTCACACACCATTCAGGCTTCCAAGGCAGCTCTCAAGGAAACTCAGTTTTCACACTCTATGCTTAGTGCCCTTTGAGTGCATTATCTAGGAATGAACCTGGTAGAGCATCCCACACAAACGAATGCTCCACATGCGGGTTTCACATGCCCACCAACTCCACATTCACAGGCAAACTTCAGCGCCACAGCCGTTTTCAGATAGCCCCCAATGCAAAGGTTCTAGACGCAAATATTTTTGTGAGAGCTAATTCAATCAAGGAAACACTGCATGTTGGGTTAAGGGCATATTGAAGAATGGATCAGCCGAGTGGTTCTTGTGGGAGAACAACTCCATTTGGCTCACTAACTTCACACACCATCAGGGCTTCCAAGCAGCTCTCAAGGAAACTCAGTTTTCCACACTCTATGCTTAGTGCCCTTTGAGTGCATTATCTAGGAATGAACCTGGTAGAGCATCCCACACAAACGAATGCACCACATGCGGGTTTCACATGCCACCAACTCCACATTCACAGGCAACTTCAGCGCCACAGCCGTTTTCAGATAGCCCCTCCAATGCAAAGGCTCTAGACGCAAATATTGGTGTGAGAGCTAATTCAATCAAGGAAACACTGCATGTTGGTGAAGGGCATATTGAAGAAGGATCAGCCGAGTGGTTCTTGTGGGAGAACAACTCCATTTGGCTCACTAACTTCACACACCATTCAGGCTTCCAAGCAGCTCTCAAGAAAACTCAGTTTTCACACTCTATGCTTAGTGCCCTTTGTATGGCTAGGGCTAAAATGAACCTGGTAGAGCATCCCACACAAACGAATGCTCCACATGCGGGTTTCACATGCCACCAACTCCACATTCACAGGCAACTTCAGCGCCACAGCCGTTTTCAGGATAGCCCTCAATGCAAAGGCTCTAGACGCAAATATTGGTGTGAGAGCTAATTCAATCAAGGAAACACTGCCTGTTGGTGAAGAGCATATTGAAGAAGGATCAGCCGAGTGGTTCTTGTGGGAGAACAACTCCATTTGGCTCACTAACTTCACACACCATCAGGCTTCCAAGCAGCTCTCAAGGAAACTCAGTTTTCACACTCTATGCTTAGTGCCCTTTGAGTGCATTATCTAGGAATGAACCTGGTAGAGCATCCACACAAACGAATGCTCCACATGCGGGTTTCACATGCCACCAACTCCACATTCACAGGCAACTTCAGCGCCACAGCCGTTTTCAGATAGCCCTCAATGCAAAGGCTCTAGACGCAAATATTGGTGTGAGAGCTAATTCAATCATGGAAACACTGCCTGTTGGTGAAGAGCATATTGAAGAAGGATCAGCCGAGGTTCTTGTGGGAGAACAACTCCATTTGGCTCACTAACTTCACACACCATCAGGCTTCCAAGCAGCTCTGAAGGAAACTCAGTTTTCACACTCTATGCTTAGTGCCCTTTGAGTGCATTATCTAGGAATGAACCTGGTAGAGCATCCCACACAAACGAATGCTCCACATGCGGGTTTCACATGCCACCAACTCCACATTCACAGGCAACTTCAGCGCCACAGCCGTTTTCAGATAGCCCCCAATGCAAAGGCTCTAGACGCAAATATTTTTGTGAGAGCTAATTCAATCAAGGAAACACTGCATGTGGTGAAGGGCATATTGAAGAAGGATCAGCCGAGTGGTTCTTGTGGGAGAACAACTCCATTTGGCTCACTAACTTCACACACCATCAGGCTTCCAAGCAGCTCTCAAGGAAACTCAGTTTTCACACCTAGCTATGCTTAGTGGCCCTTTGAGTGCATTATCTAGGATATGAACCTGGTAGAGCATCCCACACAAACGAATGCTCCACATGCGGGTTTCACATGCCACCAACTCCACATTCACAGGCCAACTTCAGCGCCACAGCCGTTTTCAGATAGCCCTCAATGCAAAGGCTCTAGACGCAAATATTGGTGTGAGAGCTAATTCAATCAAGGAAACACTGCATGTTGGTGAAGGGCATATTGAAGAAGGATCAGCCGAGTGGTTCTTGTGGGAGAACAACTCCATTTGGCTCACTAACTTCACACACCATCAGGCTTCCAAGCAGCTCTCAAGGAAACTCAGTTTTCACACTCTATGCTTAGTGCTCTTTGTGTGCATTATATAGGAATGAACCTGTAGAGCATTCCACACAAACGAATGCTCCACATGTGGGTTTCACATGCCACCAACTCCACATTCACAGGCAACTTCAGCGCCACAGCCGTTTTCAGATAGCCCTCAATGCAAAGGCTCTAGACGCAAATATTGGTGTGAGAGCTAATTCAATTCAAGGAAACACTGCATGTTGGTGAAGGGCATATGAAGAATGATCAGCCGAGTGGTTCTTGTGGGAGAACAACTCCATTTGGCTCACTAACTTCACACACCATCAGGCTTCCAAGCAGCTCTCAAGGAAACTCAGTTTTCACACTCTATGCTTAGTGCCCTTTGAGTGCATTATCTAGGAATGAACCTGGTAGAGCATCCCACACAAACGAATGCTCCAGATGCGGGTTTCACATGCCACCAACTCCACATTCACAGGCAACTTCAGCGCCACAGCCGTTTTCAGATAGCCCCCAATGCAAAGGCTCTAGACGCAAATATTGGTGTGAGAGCTAATTCAATCAAGGAAACACTGCATGTTGGTGAAGGACATATGAAGAAGGATCAGCCGAGTGGTTCTTGTGGGAGAACAACTCCATTTGGCTCACTAACTTCACACACCATCAGGCTTCCAAGCAGCTCTCAAGGAAACTCAGTTTTCACACTCTATGCTTAGTGCCCTTTGAGTGCATTATCTAGGAATGAACCTGGTAGAGCATCCCACACAAACGAATGCTCCACATGCGGGTTTCACATGCCACCCAACTCCACATTCACAGGCAACTTCAGCGCCACAGCCGTTTTCAGATAGCCCCCCAATGCAAAGGCTCTAGACGCAAATATTGGTGTGAGAGCTAATTCAATCAGGAAACACTGCATGTTGGTGAAGGGCATATTGAAGAAGGATCAGCCGAGTGGGTTCTTGTGGGAGAACAACTCCATTTGGCTCACTAACTTCACACACCATCAGGCTTCCAAGCAGCTCTCAAGGAAACTCAGTTTTCACACTCTTATGCTTAGTGCCCTTTGAGTGCATTATCTAGGAATGAACCTGGTAGAGCATCCCACACAAAACGAATGCTCCACATGCGGGTTTCACATGCCACCAACTCCACATTCACAGGCAACTTCAGCGCCACAGCCGTTTTCAGATAGCCCTCAATGCAAAGGCTCTAGACACAAATATTGGTGTGAGAGCTAATTCAATCAAGGAAACACTGCATGTTGGTGAAGGGCATATTGAAGAAGGATCAGCCGAGTGGTTCTTGTGGGAGAACAAATCCATTTGGCTCACTAACTTCACACACCATCAGGCTTCCAAGCAGCTCTCAAGGAAACTCAGTTTTTCACACTCTATGCTTAGTGCCCTTTGAGTGCATTATCTAGGAATGAACCTGGTAGGAGCATCCCACACAAACGAATGCTCCACATGCGGGTTTCACATGCCACCAACTCCACATTCACAGGCAACTTCAGCGCCACAGCCATTTTCAGATAGCCCCCAATGCAAAGGCTCTAGACGCAAATATATGTGTGAGAGCTAATTCAATCAAGGAAACACTGCATGTTGGTGAAGGGCATATTGAAGAAGGATCAGCCGAGTGGTTCTTGTGGGAGAACAACTCCATTTGGCTCACTAACTTCACACAGCCATCAGGCTTCCAAGCAGCTCTCAAGGGAAACTCAGTTTTCACACTCTATGCTTAGTGCTCTTTGTGTGCCCAGGACTGAAATGAAGCTTGGTCAGCATCCCACACAAACGAATGCTCCACATGCGGGTTTCACATGCCACCAACTCCACATTCACAGGCAACTTCAGCGCCACAAGCCTTTTTCAGATAGCCCTCAATGCAAAGGCTCTAGACGCAAATATTGGTGTGAGAGCTAATTCAATCAAGGAAACACTGGCATGTTGGTGAAGGGCATATTGAAGAAGGATCAGCCGAGTGGTTCTTGTGGGAGAACAACTCCATTTGGCTCACTAACTTCACACAACCATCAGGCTTCCAAGCAGCTCTCAAGGGAAACTCAGTTTTCACACTCTATGCTTAGTGCTCTTTGTGTGCATTATCTAGGAATGAACCTGGTAGAGCATTCCACACAAACGAATGCTCCACATGTGGGTTTCACATGCCACCTAACTCCACATTCACAGGCAACTTCAGCGCCACGGCCGTTTTCAGATAGACCCCCAATGCAAAGGCTCTAGACGCAAATATTGGTGTGAGGAGCTAATTCAATCAAGGAAACACTGCCTGTTGGTGAAGAGCATATTGAAGAAGGATCAGCCGAGTGGTTCTTGTGGGAGAACAACTCCATTTGGCTCACTAACTTCACACACCATCAGGCTTCCAAGCAGCTCTCGAAGGAAACTCAGTTTTCACACTCTATGCTTAGTGCCCTTTGAGTGCATTATCTAGGAATGAACCTGGTAGAGCATCCCACACAAACGAATGCTCCACATGCGGGTTTCACATGCCACCAACTCCACATTCACAGGCAACTTCAGCGCCACAGCCGTTTTCAGATAGCCCTCAATGCAAAGGCTCTCGACGCAAATATTGGTGTGAGAGCTAATTCAATCAAGGAAACACTGCATGTTGGTGAAGGGCATATTGAAGAAGGATCAGCCGAGTGGTTCTTGTGGGAGAACAACTCCATTTGGCTCACTAACTTCACACACCATCAGGCTTCCAAGCAGCTCTCAAGAAAACTCAGTTTTCACACTCTATGCTTAGTGCCCCTTTGTATGGCTAGGACTAAAATGAACCTGGTAGAGCATCCCACACAAACGAATGCTCCACATGCGGGGTTTCACACATGCCACCAACTCCACATTCACAAGGCAACTTCAGCGCCACAGCCGTTTTCAGATAGCCCTCAATGCAAAGGCTCTAGACGCAAATATTGGTGTGAGAGCTAATTCAATCAAGGAAACACTGCCTGTTGGTGAAGAGCATATTGAAGAAGGATCAGCCGAGTGTGTTCTTGTGGGAGAACAACTCCATTTGGCTCACTAACTTCACACACCATCAGGCTTCCAAGCAGCTCTCAAGGAAACTCAGTTTTCACACTCTATGCTTAGTGCCCTTTGAGTGCATTATCTAGGAATGAACCTGGTAGAGCATCCCACACAAACGAATGCTCCACATGCGGGTTTCACATGCCACCAAACTCCACATTCACAGGCAACTTCAGCGCCACAGCCGTTTTCAGATAGCCCCCAATGCAAAGCTCTAGACGCAAATATTTTTGTGAGAGCTAATTCAATCAAGGAAACACTGCATGTTGGTGAAGGGCATATTGAAGAAGGATCAGCCGAGTGGTTCTTGTGGGAGAACAACTCCATTTGGCTCACTAACTTCACACACCATCAGGCTTCCAAGCAGCTCTCAAGGAAACTCAGTTTTCACACTCTATGCTTAGTGCCCTTTGAGTGCATTATCTAGGAATGAACCTGGTAGAGCATCCCACACAAACGAATGCTCCACAATGCGGGTTTCACATGCCACCAACTCCACATTCACAGGCAACTTCAGCGCCACAGCCGTTTTCAGATAGCCCTCAATGCAAAGGCTCTAGACGCAAATATTGGTGTGAGAGCTAATTCAATCAAGGAAACACTGCATGTTGGTGAAGGGCATATTGAAGAAGGATCAGCCGAGTGGTTCTTGTGGGAGAACAACTCCATTTGGCTCACTAACTTCACACACCATCAGGCTTCCAAGCAGCTCTCAAGAAAACTCAGTTTTCACACTCTATGCTTAGTGCCCTTTGTATGGCTAGGACTAAAATGAACCTGGTAGAGCATCCCACACAAACGAATGCTCCACATGCGGGTTTCACATGCCACCAACTCCACATTCACAGGCAACTTCAGCGCCACAGCCGTTTTCAGATAGCCCTCAATGCAAAGGCTCTAGACGCAAATATTGGTGTGAGAGCTAATTCAATCAAGGAAACACTGCCTGTTGGTGAAGAGCATATTGAAGAAGGATCAGCCGAGTGGTTCTTGTGGGAGAACAATTCCATTTGGCTCACTAACTTCACACACCATCAGGCTTCCAAGCAGCTCTCAAGGAAACTCAGTTTTCACACTCTATGCTTAGTGCCCTTTGAGTGCATTATCTAGGAATGAACCTGGTAGAGCATCCCCACACGAAACGAATGCTCCACATGCGGGTTTCACATGCCACCAACTCCACATTCACAGGCAACTTCAGCGCCACAGCCGTTTTCAGATAGCCCCCAATGCAAAGGCTCTAGACGCAAATATTTTTGTGAGAGCTAATTCAATCAAGGAAACACTGCATGTTGGTTAAGGGCATATTGAAGAAGGATCAGCCGAGTGGTTCTTGTGGGAGAACAACTCCATTTGGCTCACTAACTTCACACACCATCAGGCTTCCAAGCAGCTCTCAAGGAAACTCAGTTTTCACACTCTATGCTTAGTGCCCTTTGAGTGCATTATCTAGGAATGAACCTGGTAGAGCATCCCACACAAACGAATGCTCCACATGCGGGTTTCACATGCCACCAACTCCACATTCACAGGCAACTTCAGCGCCACAGCCGTTTTCAGATAGCCCTCAATGCAAAGGCTCTAGACGCAAATATTGGTGTGAGAGCTAATTCAATCAAGGAAACACTTGCATGTTGGTGAAGGGCATATTGAAGAAGGATCAGCCGAGTGGTTCTTGTTGGGAGAACAACTCCATTTGGCTCACTAACTTCACACACGACCATCAGGCTTCCAAGCAGCTCTCAAGAAAACTCAGTTTTCACACTCTATGCTTAGTGCCCTTTGTATGGCTAGGGCTAAAATGAACCTGGTAGAGCATCCCACACAAACGAATGCTCCACATGCGGGTTTCACATGCCACCAACTCCACATTCACAGGCAACTTCAGCGCCACAGCCGTTTTCAGATAGCCCTCAATGCAAAGGCTCTAGACGCAAATATTGGTGTGAGAGCTAATTCAATCAAGGAAACACTGCCTGTTGGTGAAGAGCATATTGAAGAAGGATCAGCCGAGTGGTTCTTGTGGGAGAACAACTCCATTTGGCTCACTAACTTCACACACCATCAGGCTTCCAAGCAGCTCTCAAGGAAACTCAGTTTTCACACTCTATGCTTAGTGCCCTTTGAGTGCATTAATCTAGGAATGAACCTGGTAGAGCATCCCACACAAACGAATGCTCCACATGCGGGTTTCACATGCCACCAACTCCACATTCACAGGCAACTTCAGCGCCACAGCCGTTTTCAGATAGCCCTCAATGCAAAGGCTCTAGACGCAAATATTGGTGTGAGAGCTAATTCAATCATGGAAACACTGCCTGTTGGTGAAGAGCATATTGAGAGAAGGATCAGCCGAGTGGTTCTTGTGGGAGAACAACTCCATTTGGCTCACTAACTTCACACACCACCATCAGGCTTCCAAGCAGCTCTGAAGGAAACTCAGTTTTCACACTCTATGCTTAGTGCCCTTTGAGTGCATTATCTAGGAATGAACCTGGTAGAGCATCCCACACAAACGAATGCTCCACATGCGGGTTTCACATGCCACCAACTCCACATTCACAGGCAACTTCAGCGCCACAGCCGTTTTCAGATAGCCCCCAATGCAAAGGCTCTAGACGCAAATATTTTTGTGAGAGCTAATTCAATCAAGGAAACACTGCATGTTGTGAAGGGCATATTGAAGAAGGATCAGCCGAGTGGTTCTTGTGGGAGAACAACTCCATTTGGCTCACTAACTTCACACACCATCAGGCTTCCAAGCAGCTCTCAAGGAAACTCAGTTTTCACACTCTATGCTTAGTGCCCTTTGAGTGCATTATCTAGGAATGAACCTGGTAGAGCATCCCACACAAACGAATGCTCCACATGCGGGTTTCACATGCCACCAACTCCACATTCACAGGCAACTTCAGCGCCACAGCCGTTTTCAGATAGCCCTCAATGCAAAGGCTCTAGACGCAAATATTGGTGTGAGAGCTAATTCAATCAAGGAAACACTGCATGTTGGTGAAGGGCATATTGAAGAAGGATCAGCCGAGTGGTTCTTGTGGGAGAACAACTCCATTTGGCTCACTAACTTCACACACCATCAGGCTTCCAAGCAGCTCTCAAGGAAACTCAGTTTTCACACTCTATGCTTAGTGCTCTTTGTGTGCATTATATAGGAATGAACCTGGTAGAGCATTCCACACAAACGAATGCTCCACATGTGGGTTTCACATGCCACCAACTCCACATTCACAGGCAACTTCAGCGCCACAGCCGTTTTCAGATAGCCCTCAATGCAAAGGCTCTAGACCGCAAATATTGGTGTGAGAGCTAATTCAATCAAGGAAACACTGCATGTTGGTGAAGGGCATATTGAAGAAGGATCAGCCGAGTGGTTCTTGTGGGAGAACAACTCCATTTGGCTCACTAACTTCACACACCATCAGGCTTCCAAGCAGCTCTCAAGGAAACTCAGTTTTCACACTCTATGCTTAGTGCCCTTTGAGTGCATTATCTAGGAATGAACCTGGTAGAGCATCCCACACAAACGAATGCTCCAGATGCGGGTTTCACATGCCACCAACTCCACATTCACAGGCAACTTCAGCGCCACAGCCGTTTTCAGATAGCCCCCCAATGCAAAGGCTCTAGACGCAAATATTGGTGTGAGAGCTAATTCAATCAAGGAAACACTGCATATTGGTGAAGGACATATTGAAGAAGGATCAGCCGAGTGGTTCTTGTGGGAGAACAACTCCATTTGGCTCACTAACTTCACACACCATCAGGCTTCCAAGCAGCTCTCAAGGAAACTCAGTTTTCACACTCTATGCTTAGTGCCCTTTGAGTGCATTATCTAGGAATGAACCTGGTAGAGCATCCCACACAAACGAATGCTCCACATGCGGGTTTCACATGCCACCAACTCCACATTCACAGGCAACTTCAGCGCCACAGCCGTTTTCAGATAGCCCCCAATGCAAAGGCTCTAGACGCAAATATTGGTGTGAGAGCTAATTCATATCAAGGAAACACTGCATGTTGGTGAAGGGCATATTGAAGAAGGATCAGCCGAGTGGTTCTTGTGGGAGAACAACTCCATTTGGCTCACTAACTTCACACACCATCAGGCTTCCAAGCAGCTCTCAAGGAAACTCCAGTTTTCACACTCTATGCTTAGTGCCCTTTTGAGTGCATTATCTAGGAATGAACCTGGTAGAGCATCCCACACAAACGAATGCTCCACATGCGGGTTTCACATGCCACCAACTTCCACATTCACAGGCAACTTCAGCGCCACAGCCGTTTTCAGATAGCCCTCAATGCAAAGGCTCTAGACGCAAATATTGGTGTGAGAGCTAATTCAATCAAGGAAACACTGCATGTTGGTGAAGGGCATATTGAAGAAGGATCAGCCGAGTGGTTCTTGTGGGAGAACAAATCCATTTGGCTCACTAACTTCACACACCATCAGGCTTCCAAGCAGCTCTCAAGGAAACTCAGTTTTCACACTCTATGCTTAGTGCCCTTTGAGTGCATTATCTAGGAATGAACCTGGTAGAGCATCCCACACAAACGAATGCTCCACATGCGGGTTTCACATGCCACCAACTCCACATTCACAGGCAACTTCAGCGCCACAGCCATTTTCAGATAGCCCCCAATGCAAAGGCTCTAGACGCAAATATATGTGTGAGAGCTAATTCAATCAAGGAAACACTGCATGTTGGTGAAGGGCATATTGAAGAAGGATCAGCCGAGTGGTTCTTGTGGGAGAACAACATCCATTTGGCCTCACTAACTTCACACACCATCAGGCTTCCAAGCAGCTCTCAAGGAAACTCAGTTTTCACACTCTATGCTTAGTGCTCTTTGTGTGCCCAGGACTGAAATGAAGCTTGGTCAGCATCCCACACAAACGAATGCTCCACATGCGGGTTTCACATGCCACCAACTCCACATTCACAGGCAACTTCAGCGCCACAGCCTTTTTCAGATAGCCCTCAATGCAAGGCTCTAGGACGCAAATATTGGTGTGAGAGCTAATTCAATCAAGGAAACACTGCATGTTGGTGAAGGGCATATTGAAGAAGGATCAGCCGAGTGGTTCTTGTGGGAGAACAACTCCATTTGGCTCACTAACTTCACACACCATCAGGCTTCCAAGCAGCTCTCAAGGAAACTCAGTTTTCACACTCTATGTTTAGTGCCCTTTGAATGCATTATCAAGGAATGAACCTGGTAGAGCATCCCACACAAACGAATGCTCCACATGCGGGTTTCACATGCCACCCAACTCCACATTCACAGGCAACTTCAGCGCCACAGCCGTTTTCAGATAGCCCTCAATGCAAAGACTCTAGACACAAATATTGGTGTGAGAGCTAATTTCAATCAAGGAAACACTGCATGTTGGTGAAGGGCATATTGAAGAAGGATCAGCCGAGTGGTTCTTGTGGGAGAACAACTCCATTTGGCTCACTAACTTCACACACCATCAGGCTTCCAAGCAGCTCTCAAGGAAACTCAGTTTTCACACTTCTATGCTTAGTGCCCTTTGAGTGCATTATCTAGAAATGAACCTGGTAGAGCATCCCACACAAACGAATGCTCCACATGCGGGTTTCACATGCCACCAACTCCACATTCACAGGCAACTTCAGCGCCACAGCCGTTTTCAGATAGCCCCCAATGCAAAGGCTCTAGACGCAAATATTGGTGTGAGAGCTAATTCAATCAAGGAAACACTGCATGTTGGTGAAGGGCATATTGAAGAAGGATCAGCCGAGTGGTTCTTGTGGGAGAACAACTCCATTTGGCTCACTAACTTCACACGCCATCAGGCTTCCAAGCAGCTCTCAAGGAAACTCAGTTTTCACACTCTATGCTTAGTGCCCTTTGTATGGCTAGGACTGAAATGAACCTGGTAGAGCATCCCACACAAACGAATGCTCCACATGCGGGTTTCACATGCACCAACTCCACATTCACAGGCAACTTCAGCGCCACAGCCGTTTTCAGATAGCCCTCAATGCAAAGGCTCCTAGACGCAAATATTGGTGTGAGAGCTAATTCAATCAAGGAAACACTGCATGTTGGTGAAGGGCATATTGAAGAAGAATCAGCCGAGTGGTTCTTGTGGAGAGAACAACTCCATTTGGCTCACTAACTTCACACACCATCAGGCTTCCAAGCAGCTCTCAAGGAAACTCAGTTTTCACACTCTATGCTTAGTGCCCTTTGAGTGCATTATCTAGGAATGAACCTGGTAGAGCATCCCCACAGAAATGAATGCTCCACATGCGGGTTTCACATGCCACCAACTCCACATTCACAGGCAACTTCAGCGCCACAGCCGTTTTCAGATAGCCCTCAATGCAAAGGCTCTAGACGCAAATATTGGTGTGAGAGCTAATTCAATCAAGGAAACACTGCCTGTTGGTGAAGAGCATATTGAAGAAGGATCAGCCGAGTGGTTATTGTGGGAGAACAACTCCATTTGGCTCACTAACTTCACACACCATCAGGCTTCCAAGCAGCTCTCAAGGAAACTCAGTTTTCACACTCTATGCTTAGTGCCCTTTGAGTGCATTATCTAGGAATGAACCTGGTAGAGCATCCCACACAAACGAATGCTCCACATGCGGGTTTCACATGCCACCAACTCCACATTCACAGGCAACTTCAGCGCCACAGCCTTTTTCAGATAGCCCCCAATGCAAAGGCTCTAGACGCAAATATTTTTGTGAGAGCTAATTCAATCAAGGAAACACTGCATGTTGGTGAAGGGGCATATTGAAGAAGGATCAGCCGAGTGGTTCTTGTGGGAGAACAACTCCATTTGGCTCACTAACTTCACACACCATCAGGCTTCCAAGCAGCTCTCAAGGAAACTCAGTTTTCACACTCTATGCTTAGTGCCCTTTGAGTGCATTATCTAGGAATGAACCTGGTAGAGCATCCCACACAAACGAATGCTCCACATGCGGGTTTCACATGCCACCAACTCCACATTCACAGGCAACTTCAGCGCCACAGCCGTTTTCAGATAGCCCTCAATGCAAAGGCTCTAGACGCAAATATTGGTGTGAGAGCTAATTCAATCAAGGAAACACTGCCTGTTGGTGAAGGGCATATTGAAGAAGGATCAGCCGAGTGGTTCTTGTGGGAGAACAACTCCATTTGGCTCACTAACTTCACACACCATCAGGCTTCCAAGCAGCTCTCAAGGAAACTCAGTTTTTCACACTCTATGCTTAGTGCCCTTTGAGTGCATTATCTAGGAATGAACCTGGTAGAGCATCCCACACAAACGAATGCTCCACATGCGGGTTTCACATGCCACCAACTCCACATTCACAGGCAACTTCAGCGCCACAGCCGTTTTCAGATAGCCCTCAATGCAAAGGCTCTAGACGCAAATATTGGTGTGAGAGCTAATTCAATCAAGGAAACACTGCATGTTGGTGAAGGGCATATTGAAGAAGGATCAGCCGAGTGGTTCTTGTGGGAGAACAACTCCATTTGGCTCACTAACTTCACACACCCATCAGGCTTCCAAGCAGCTCTCAAGGAAACTCAGTTTTCACACTCTATGCTTAGTGCCCTTTGAGTGCATTATCTAGGAATGAACCTGGTAGAGCATCCCACACAAACGAATGCTCCACATGCGGGGTTTCACATGCCCACCAACTCCACATTCACAGGCAACTTCAGCGCCACAGCCATTTTCAGATAGCCCCCAATGCAAAGGCTCTAGACGCAAATATTGGTGTGAGAGCTAATTCAATCAAGGAAACACTGCATGTTGGTGAAGGGCATATTGAAGAAGGATCAGCCGAGTGGTTCTTGTGGGAGAACAACTCCATTTGGCTCACTAACTTCACACACCATCAGGCTTCCAAGCAGCTCTCAAGGAAACTCAGTTTTCACACTCTATGCTTAGTGCTCTTTGTGTGCCCAGGACTGAAATGAAGCTTGGTCAGCATCCCACACTAAACGAATGCTCCACATGCGGGTTTCACATGCCACCAACTCCACATTCACAGGCAACTTCAGCGCCACAGCCTTTTTCAGATAGCCCTCAATGCAAAGGCTCTAGACGCAAATATTGGTGTGAGAGCTAATTCAATCAAGGAAACACTGCATGTTGGTGAAGGGCATATTGAAGAAGGATCAGCCGAGTGGTTCTTGTGGGAGAACAACTCCATTTGGGCTCACTAACTTCACACACCATCAGGCTTCCAAGCAGCTCTCAAGGAAACTCAGTTTTCACACTCTATGTTTAGTGCC
>NW_026699188.1:0-58294 GCF_030435755.1 Ochotona princeps | reverse complement strand
GGGCGAGGACAACTAGCTGCAGATCAGTGTATGCCCTTCGTAGTCCTTAAATGTGGCCTGCATCCAAGCACTGTAGGTCTACATAGAAAAGAGCACCGGCTAAGTATTACACTTGGAAGACTGGTGAAGGGGTATGCGCTCACAGATGAATGCAGGGAGCTCGGTGAGCTTGCGCAGTGTGCAAGACAGAACGCAGGGTAGGTGTATCTGCAGGAAAAAAGCAGATACACTACCCTGCGTTCTGGCATCTCCGCCAGACGAAAAGATCCACGCATGCTACACGGCGAAGATACCGTGGTTTGGTGCGTGGCGGCGAGTCAGAGAAGCAGCGTCACAGGGGACGGCACACAGTGCGAACCCACGCTAGTATCTGATAAGGATTCTCCTTCCAAAAAAATGCATTGAGCACAACAGTGATGTCTGAAGACGTGCACAGTTGCGCCAGCTACCGGTAGCTTGCTAAGATGCGGGTGTCCGGAGAGCATCAAGCAGATATGACTCCCACTGGCAGGACTCAATTATGTACCGGATACGAGCTCGCTTTGGAGATATGCGTATGAACATGCCAGGCACAGGAAGCTCTGCGCAAGCTATTACTACATAGGATGACTCCAGGGAGGACCGCTGCATGGTGCATTCCTTGTTCAGAACACAGCCGTGTGTCTAACGACAGGAGGGCTCGCTACGGGGCTGGGAGGCGATAGAAGAAGACAGTTTGCCGTAATCGATACGCGAGCAGGGGATACTCGGCATTGGCGTCAGACTTGAAGAGCGTATTCTTCAGCATACGTGAGTGACAGCGGTCGTTATCTGTACTTTTGCTCCTTTCCTAGGTAGGCGCTCAGCGTTCAATCGGACGTTTATGATATAGGTGTCTACTTTGCACTGCACTCTCAGAGGAAGTAAAGAGGGCAACGCGTGGCCTGCAGCCAGCTAGCCCCAGCTCTGCTGCTCTTCACGACGCTACTAATAGTGATCTCTCAAGAAGAAGGTATGGGGTCCGATGCGTCACACAGCTTAGCGAGTGGACGCATACGTGCAGAGCGCGCTCACAATAGAACAGGGTGGTATGTGTAATTAGAACGCTGTATTATAATAGGTCTACGACGCACACACTAGGGTTTTTGTGTGTCCTCCAGAGTGCACACGTACGAGCTTGCGTCTGACAACACGCAAAAAAGACATGCAGCATGAGCCGTTGCAGAACTTGGAGGCGATCTTTCGGAACCTTCTTGCTCTACGGGCATGATACACGGCTTTAAGTGCATCGCGAAGCCTCCGCGCACTGCAATCTTCTATTATCCCAGAAACTACACTTTCTTCCTAAAGCGTACGAAGGGTGTGCGAGACCTCAGTTTGCTAGGACATGATTCCAGCAAAGTAGGGTTTTCCGGACCTGCATATTCAGAAAAAGCCAAGTGGTGTAGATAAGTTTTGCTCCCGTGAGGAGTAGTTTTACACTGATGCTCACGGTAGCAAGCCTCTTCCTCCGTTGAGCACGCATCCTCCACCAGTAGCACCACTACCGAGCGTCATCGAGCGCAGTCCCGCGCTGAGGTCGTAACACAAGAGGAGAGTTTTCTCTGGTACCGCTTTAACGATCAACTTCTCAAAGACAGCGTCGCCCTTTGTCACATCCTTGTAAGCATACGTAAATATTACAGTATATATATACCCATACATGTAAGTTCTGGGTGTTCCCGCACACATTCGCAGGCGTATTCGTAAGTATGTATGCGTAAGTGCGAGCTCACATAGCCCCAGATGCCCAAGTGCTCTGAGCACCGTCAAGTGAACTTGCTCCCATATACATCGGCTTCTCGTAGAGCCTGAACTAAAGCCTTTCACCGCGGCTGTTATTGGGAAAGAGAAGCGTTGACAGGTTTGCAGCTACCTTCATTGGCATGCTACCTGCAGAGAGTTTATGGCATGAAGGGCTGCTTCTGTGCTCGGCAGTTGATAGGTTCTAAGAATTTTGTGAGAGCGCTGCTCCTCTCCGATACATCGTCTCCTGTTTTCCCCCTACAGAATCCCTTCCTGTCTCCTCCACCCGTGTACCCAAGCGTACTGTCACTGCAAACTGCTTCTTGAATAGCCAGGTCGACATCCTGTAACAGCCACAGTAGCTTACCACAGGACTGTAGTATCTCTGCTGCCGCCAATCTGACCTGTCGTAGCACAATGCGTCGCAGCAGGAAAATTTCTGTTTCTATACTTTCTGGTCTCACATTCGTGTCGGAAGGCTGTATTTCTGTTTCATTTTGACAACAGGTATATGTTGCTTCTTCGGTGCTTTTGGGTTTTGAAGATAGTGAAACAGGTGCAGTCTTTGGAGCAGGCGCGATTTCTTCCATAGAGCCTGTACCAATCGCGTTCTCACAACGGTGGCTGGAAACTCCTGCCTCTCCTACAGCTGCGTTACGAACGCCAGACACTTGTGGCACGCAACGATCGTCGGAGCGCACTGGGCTCACTGCAGCAGTGCGATCAAGAGATGTTTCTGCCGAAACCCTCGGTGCTCCGGAAGTAGTCAGAGACTGCGGAAGCGGGTTAGCCGCTGGCGACCCGTTGCGCAGAAATTCGTCGAGACGAACATGCTGTTCAATCGTACGTGAGAGAGTTGCAGAATCTTCTGAAGATAGCGCAAATACTGATGCTACTGCCTTGCCAGTTTCCACCAGAAAAGACTGTATTCCCTCTTCGATGACTTTCGAAGCTACAGCTGTTGTCTCACGTGAAGGCCCTTCCTCCTTCATGTCTGCTGGAGAAGCACATTGACTGTATGTGTTTTGAAGGAGCGCCTCACAGATTATCGGCAGTGCCAGTAACAAATCCTGTCGTGACACAGTGTCACTGGCACGGGTCTCTGTGGTCCCCGCGGTGGCTCTGTGCGTCGGTACGGCGTGGGGGGTCGCAGGCCCCGAGGCAGCTTTACTCCTTTTTTCCACCGAACCCGGGACACGAACACCAGCAGCAGGAGCACATATATTCTGCCGCTCCATATTAACAGCTCCTAAGTTCTTTTCTCTTGGTGTTGCTGGGATACACCTTTCTTCACCAACGTAGTGTGACGTACAGCTGTCTCCATACACCGCACACCATCTGAATATTTCGCAGCGTGCATCACCCTCGTCCGACTTGGAAAGCGGGATCATTTGCTGTGTCTTACTCAGAAATCCTGTCAAAAGCTCGTGCCGCAGGCGACTATAGAGACGACGTAAGCAGTCGGCCTGCTGCTGTTGTAGCAGGGTCAAACTTCCCTCAACCTCGGCCATGATGCACAGCACATGTGAACACTGTTCTTCACTTCTCTGACGCTCTGTAAGCGTGGGATCATTCATCAGGGCGCCTGCAATAGCAGTCAGACACGTATGTGCATGATTCACTTCCATGGCCCTTATAGCGGCTGCACGGTCTGGCCTGATAATTTCCTCTACTGTTGACCCTGGCTGCCGAGACACACACGTCCCTGATGATACTCCGGCGTTACTTGGTGGAGTGGCTGCAGAACACATCTTTTCGTCACTTTCTTCTGCTCTCGATGCTGCTCCTGGGGTCGCTATTGCTGCAGCTCCTGATCGTGCGGCTGCCGCAAATGCCATTACCGCATTGCTTCCTGTTTCCGTCGTCGCTGCGTCCCGGATTACTGCTGAATGTAGTGGAAGTGCTTTTTTCGAAAAAGAAGAGGTAGAGGCAGGAGACGACTGCACAGAGCGACTCACTACTGCTCGTTGGTCTTGTGCTGCTGTTACCGCAACACTTCGACGTCCGTAAGGCGAGCCGTCAGATGCTGTGGCTAGTACAGCACGTCTTCCGTTTTTGCCTGTCACTGCTGCCGCCGCTGCTGGTGTGCCGGCGGAGACTGTTTGCGCTCGGCAGATGTCTTCTATTACACCTCCTCGTACTCGCCTAACAAAATAGAGGCACCATTTGTTGTTTTGAAGGGAAACTCTTCATTCACCAACGCTGTTTCAGCGGGTTGTCCTGATCGCCGCAGCATATGTCCGCAGTCAGGACCTCCTTCAGACTTCTCTTGTAGCTGTCGCTGTTGATACAAACACCGCTCCTGCGCCTGGTGCTGCTGCGAGTGGTGGTGCTGTGGCTGCTGCAGCTCCTGCGGCCGTGCTGCTGTGGGTGTACCGGTTCCTGCTGTGACTGTGCATGCCCTTCCTGCTGCTGGGGCAGCAGCAGTTGATGCCCGCGTTGCTGATGCATCTGATCTTGTTGTATCTGGTGGTGCGACTGTCGCGCTCGGTGCTGCTGCGGCTGGTACTGCAGTGGGTGCTGCGGCTGCATTTGGTGGTTGTGTGACTGATGCTGCTGTGGCCGTTGTTGCTGCGGTTGTTCCTCCTGTAGCTGGTGCTGTTGTTGCCGGTGCTGCGGCGATGGGTGCCCTAGTGAGTGTGCCTGCTGGGGTTGTGGGATGTGCAGCAGGCGCTCGTCCACCAGGTGAGTTTGCACCTGCCACTTTCCCCCCATCTGCAGAAGCCATGCAAGTGGTTCCTGGGGCATCACCCCATCATCAAAAGCCTGGAGCATTCTTAGCGAAGCGCACGTGTTCGACGTCTGTTCAAAAGATGCGGCAGGTTCAAAAAATAAAGCTGTATCTCCATTCAGAGCATTCGTTGAGTTACAGCTGGAAAGGCCGACACCACTCTTCTTGTTTGTCGCTTCTTTCGGGAAAAGAGTAGTTTTACACAAGTGTTTGTCAGAGAGACCACCACTACTAATTCGTGTGACTTCACAGCAAACAATAGTACGCGGTGACCTGTGTACAGAACATTTAGAGCCAACCTCCGTGGCACAATCCACTCTTCTACTGCTGTTAAGGCCAGCCTCCTGATCTATGACGTGGTCTTGTGGACACTTACCACACTTCTCAAGCTCTGTGTGTGAAAAGGATGAACATTCTTGGCCAGCTGGTCCTTTTTGATTTGTTCGTGTCCTTGTTGTTGCCACGCGGAAGTCTTGCCCCACAAGTGTTGTATGGGTGCTCCCGGTACAAGAAGCAGACCCTTCTTCTGCTGTCGTTGACGATCTGGACGTCGATCCTACTCCTGCGCTGCATCGTTGGAGCGGTACTACCGAAGTTTTGTTAGAATTGACTGCCCTGGCGTCTGTTGCTGTGGGTGGCCCGTTAGCTATAGAACCTCCTGATATTTCATCTGACGTAGTCACGGCAACAGCTTGTTTCTGTGCTTCTGTGGCAGCCTGCTTTCTTGCTACATGTTGTCGTCTCCGAACACAGGAATGAAACTCACTCTCTTCTTCTCTCTTTGGTATGAAAAGTAGTAAACGTTCAAACCGTGTGATGGCAGCATTCCAATACGCTGCTACTCGACGGCTTGTTAGCTGCCATGCGTTTAAGAGTTCTTTCACAGACGCTATAGAGAGACCGGCTGAATTCTTCGTAATGGACGCATAAGCTATCAGCGACTGTAAAGCAACTTTTTGGTACGTAAGAGAATCACAGGGCGGAAATAGAGCAGCGGCAGCGTCAATTGCACCAGCGTCCTTTGCAGGAGATGATAATGCAGAATTCATACTTCCAGCAGATGAAAAGTTTGAGACATTAGTATTACGCTGCACAGTAGCAGTAGACTCTACCGCGGGTATTGTCACACAGACACCACACAGAGGGTCTCTGGGGTGACCCGCCATATGCATCGTGGTCTACGTTTCTCTCACGGTTAGCTGTTGTGTCCTCTACACAGTAGTGCATATACACAGCGTAGTTCGCTGAAGAAGAGCAACAAAGAAACATCGTGATTGAAAACACTAGCGATGCTCCCCAATGAAAAACACGAGACGGCGAAGTATAACGCTAGCTGAAATACGAACAACCACCCCTGCGCGCAGCAAATAAAGGAGACGCTCGCGCTTAGGGAAAGTTACGGTCGATTCGTACATAAATACATATCTACTTGACAATTCTTATAATGATCACGACTACAGCATGGACAGCCACGACAAATCCATCACGATACCCGGCTGTTTGGATGCCTTTTGAACAGCTCTCATTAGTAAAATTCGATACTCCCCTCCGTCCTAATTCGTCCTCACGTATCTAAAAAGCATGTCTTAACAGTCGTACACAATAACAAGGATACATACTTGTTCTCATGCCCCCTGTGCCGTCGCTTTCTATCTTTGAAATACAGAACATTTTTCACCATAGTTCGCTCGTAAGGAATCATAGAAGCACAATATATGAATAATGCATATTATTCAGTGAACCAGAGCAATCTACGTAATATAGTGGCACCGTGTGGGCAACGACCACCACTACCACCACCGCCACTGGAGTCACCACCACCTATACAGGAACTATAAAGGCTACTTTTCACATATCGCATTGATTTTACCCGCACATAGGTACACACACAACCGCTCAATCCTCCTATACAGAGCAAACTATGATACGCACATATACATATATATATATATGAAGCGCCCGCAGCATTTGTAGCACACCGCCACAGCAGCATTTAAGACATCACACACACCACATCCACCCCGAGAAAAAAATATACTGCAACTCCAACAGCAATGTCACTAGCTGCACGTAGGATGTCCTTTGGTTTTTTTGGATACACATCATACGCACGTGTAGAAGTCTATCATATTCGTTGCTGAGTACGCACACATCTACTTTCTTTCCTCTCTATCGTAGAGTTCCTGTGTGGGTCAAGAGATGTTAATCTTCACTCACACAAACAAGCGTATATGGAGGATTTGCTACTGCTACAATAAGTTCGGCGTGCAGAGCATATACGTAAGTCTTCCATTCAAATGTACATGAATATATATATATATATATATATATATATTACAAACTAGCTGAATAGGGGGTCTATACATATAAATATATACAGATGTTCATCTAGGTGTACATGAGCACATGAATATGTGCTAGCCCTTAGAAAGTGAAGGTGGTATGTCATTGCGAATGTTCTGTAGTTTGCTTGTAAGGTGACAGTGGGTCTTAGAAGTCAACAACAATTAGGGCACTGGCCCCAGAAACAAAAGAGGAGGACCACCTAGGTGAAAAAGAAAGAACGTTGTAGCATAATGGTGAAATAAAGATAATGACGTGCAAGCAACGTCAGGTGTAGAAGCAGTAGCGGAGGCAGTAGGGCACAGATAATCATAAGGAGTACATTTGAATGCCCAGTAGGATGAACTGTCCGCAAGCACAAATCGAATGAAGGAGAGAGGAGACTCTAGCTTCGGCGGAAAACATACAAGCGTTTCTGCGCGAGGAAAGATAAGAATTGAAGAACTTGTACAATTTTCCTTTCCAAAGGACCAACAAGGAAGACAGAAAGCGACACTTCATATGGCCAGCAAGACGGGGGGGGCAAGGAGACACACGACATGAGAGCACCATATGCATACACGCTGAGGTGGCTACACTAAAACTGCTTTCGGCTTAAACGGAAGGAAGCCAAATAATGTAGATATATACTCCACTGCGAGGAAAAAGCTAAACATGCAGCCTAGGTGTGAGCGCGGCCGCGCGGCTACTGCAGTAATATGAGAGGCAAACAAGTTCAAGCTGCTTTCCCGCCACACAAAAGAGACTACTGCGTGGTAGAGCTTCTGCTTTCCTCTTCACATACACAACCCACCCATACCCTGTAGACTGGCACTGACTGCGATGTACATACACTCACGCTTACGAGATACACTCCGTGCAGGAATGTCCGGTGAGTTGTACTCACAGTCACACCCATCAGACACAAGCCGAGTATCACTGTAGGGCGGGGTGTACATACATTCAACCGAGCACACTGAAAGACTGCAGCCGGCCAACCAGGGGGTGTATATACACCTACACCCCTCACAAAGCCCCCGCAATACAAGTGACGCAGACTATAAGGGTGTCACCTACGAGAGGGTAGACACTAGCGACCAGTGCCCCCGGAAATATGAAGGCCTTCTGCTCCAAATCTCTGTCTACATACACACCCTCTGTTGACGTGCAGCTCTGAAGCACTGACTGCTTTTCGCCGCGCGTATTGCCAGACTACTTCCTCAGCAAAGCGCATGCACGCAGGGACTACCACACGAAGGCCACGAAGCAAGACCACCGTTGTACGAGTACTAAGAAGTGAGTCTGGTATATAGGTATGGAGAAATCACACACACACACCTCCTGTACAGCTACGTAGAAACACGGAAACGCACACCCATGTATAGGAAGACGCACACTTTGTCCACACGTGTCCGTCTCTACAAGCTCTCCCACCCAGACACAGGTGTACATAAACACACCTGAACAAAGAGCGTGACGGTGGATATTCAGCATACGTTGTTCTTGAGGCTGGTTAGGAGGACTGCTACTGCAATAAAGATACGATGAGCAACTCCCTCACACACGTAGTCTCCTCGTTTCAGTGGCCGCTGAAGTGTCTGTGTTTTGAAACAAACACACATATACCCGAGAAGTAATACGTCGCTTTAGAAAGAACAAAAGAGAATGAGATAGAGTGGAGAAGATGGGACGAATAACGAGGCTTAATAATTTAAGTCTCTCGTGCATGCGAGGAAGAGGTTTGTATGTCCACACATCATTCAAAGGATACTTTATACGAAAACGCCGCTGCAACGCACTCGGACGCTCTTGAAGAGGCAGACGCTTCACAGCGTAGCAGAACATTACGTCATCTAGGCGTTCTGACCATGCGCGGCCTAAACCGTGGTCTGCGAACATAAAGCAAACACACACGAAGAGAGAAGGAAAAAGAGCACTGAAGTGAGAAATATGAACGCCAAGACAAGAAATGAAAGGCACTAAAGAAACACTCATTAATGCAGAGAGACACAGAGAGGGACTTAAGCGAGAAGCACCAAGTCAGACGCAGAGAATGAGAGGCTGGAAAAAGAGATTGTAAGACAGAGGGAGAACGGGAAAGATATATGACCAAGATATACAAAACGCAGCGAGAGACATAGAAAGATCAATGAGAGACGAATACAGCAACAGCGGTGAGATATGAAGAAAGGAACTTGGACGAGTGCAGCAGTGGCAGGAAGCGGAAACGAAGAAGGACAGCGCACACAGGCCGTGAATACAATGACGAAGAGAAGAAAGAAACGAAAAGAGACAGGAGAGATAGTAGTGCAAAGGAGAAGTAAATTTCATATCGAGCAGACAGAACAGGTATCACCGGTCGACTTTAAGAACAAGTGACACCTGCAAGTATAGAAAACACCCGCAGAACATATATCACAGAAAAGAGAAAGAAACAAAAGAGACGGGCAGAATGTATATATATATATATATATATAGTTGTACATATACACGCACGACCCGTATATATATATATATATATATACATATGTGTATATATGTGCGGACATACAAATGTGTGTAAATGTGCACATCGGGGCATGAGTACAAGCAACTAGGCGGTTATATGTGTACAGCCGCCGAATTCGATACAGTCGTCCTGCAGCCAGTCTCACATGCATGTGCATAGATATACATACGTATACACATATACATATATATATGTAATGTCGGTGTACGACCATGAGTAGGTTTAGTGCCATACATGTCCAGTACCCACATCCTACATATATATATATATATATATATATATTGCAGTTCTCCACCACCGACAACCACGTCATGATATCTTTACCACTACATCTGTCTGCAGGTTGTTCTTGTGTCGTTGCACCGATATATCATATGGTATAGGCACACATCAGTCCCACATTCTATCAGCATTACACGCCGCGAGCATGGGTAGAAGCCGTGCATTTTTTTTATGTCAGTGCATTTTTGTGTCGAACAATAGGACATACATATATATATATACATACATACACACCAATATACATGCAAATATATGTATATTTATGTAAAGACACAAGGACGTATGATAAGTTTGATCGAGCGAGCTATATCTCGATTGTAAAGCTTCCACGTATCTACTCGGCGTGAAGGCTTTTTTCCAGTCTCTATTTGACGTGTGACACGTTTATATATACACAACAGTAATGTGTTGTAATTTTTATGAGAAGATTATGTCATTGAAAATTAGAAAGCAACGAGGAGAGGGATAATCTACACTACTATCTCCTCTGGAGGAAGGGAAGTGAAACGCGTTCATTGCTCTCGACTGTGAAGGTCGTACCGGCAGGAGGACTGCGTGGTGAATAGAAGGAGTTGAGATTAGCAGCTATTCCAGAGAACCATTCTTCTGCGCAAGACATTTTGAAAGAAGCATCGCCTGTCTCAGAGAATGAAGGAACCCGTCCATACCACGCAGGGAAATAAAAAAAATCGATTGGAAGGGCCGGGGTGTGCAGACTCATTGTGTAGATGTGTGTGATCGCGTACACCCTCGCTACGAGTGAGAATAGGTGAATATCAAATAAAAAAGCACACGACTCCTTTACTGCTATGTATACATGTGGAGATACATATACATTATATATACATTGATGTACGTTTATATATATACATGTATGTGTATAGGTATCTATATAGAGAGAGAGTCAGAGAGGTATTATGCACCAATGGATATGTGCTTAGAGAAGGGGGGGGGGCTGGAGAGCTCCGCACAACATACGAAGAACAAAAAAGATAGGTGAGGAAATGATTGTGTCCAGAGCAACACGAGCTCCTTCTTCATCTGATGCAGCTTCTAGTTCCAGCTCCATCCTCCGTTTCGATGATCGTTTCTTTTATCCTAGCTCTGTTACACGTACCCCGATTGGGAAGATTCTACTTAATATGGCAACAACTGATTCACCGTCAAAACGTCCGCGCTTCTCTCTATAAGTGCAAATTAGTCTCATCAATTTATTTTTCTCGGACATGAGAATGTAGAAGGCTCTTACACTGCGATAGCATTGTCTTGACTGCACTCTGTCAATACATAGAAGGTCCCTACTATTTCAACATGTGCTGTATATATGTGTGTTGCTATGGTATGTTGCTGCTGTCACAAAGAAGGGTGCCACGGCGCTCTGCCAGAAAGAAGCTGCCTCTGTACAGAGCTGTGAAAAACTGCTGCTCTTACTACGACTGCTAGGTGTTACGATATTCTTCACCGACGCTGCGTGCAGCCAGCCATTAAAAGTCTGTGAAAAGTTTGGTGGTACACTTCGATGTAATACTTTGGGCAGCGCAGAGTTGATGCCCTTTCGAGAAAAGCAAAGGCCACGAATGGATTTAGGAACCCCCTCCTATGTGACAAGCACAAAGGGTTCGCAGAGCTTTTCCGTGGCCGGGGTCGCTAGCGGGTTATCGGCGACACCGGATGTGCAGGACGAACGCTGGAGCATACTTGTAGTGTGTCTGTACACCTCGAATAGAGAGCTCTGTAACGGCTCGACGACATAAGATCAGCTGTGTTCCTGATGATAAATTCATACGTCCTTTGATATTATACATTTGGTTAGTGAGGCGGAATGTGTGACAATTGAAGCAGTCGGCATGTGGCCAATGACGGTGGTGAACGGCGGGGTCAGCCGTCCTGGCCCCGGTTTACATCGTGAAGTGGTGGTGGCATGTAGACCCGTATCGAAACGAGCCACACAACAATGAATGGAGATGTGGTAGGTATTGTATCTGGTCAGGTAATGCTACTGTAAGTATACAATTTTGTTGTTTGAGTAACGCTGAGACATTATCTGAGTGTCCCTCCCCACTGCGTCCGCCGGGACACACGGAAGTGGAAATGTGTGCATGTACTGTGGGAGATGCATGCTCTTGACGCCAGGCCGTCGTCGCCGTCCTTGTGTTCGGTTTTCCTGCCAGGGTAAATGTGTTTGTGTCTTCATCACGCGCACCTAAGGTTAAAAGGTCTCTTTAAGCCCTGAATATAGTTGCCGAGTAGCATAACAAAACGTGAGAGACATACTAGAAGTGTCTAGACATTCGGTTGCGATACCTGCTCCTCTATCAGGACAGGCATGCATTCAGCGGGCGCCCAGCGCAGGGAAACGCCTTTCTACGCACCATAGGCGACATCAAGTAATTTTCAGCTCTCGTATCGTGTTCCCTGTGTTTCGTATCTCCCAAGGAGGAAAGGGTGAACGTTTGGCCACTGCATTATAGGAGCGAGACCCCCTTCGTAGTCTGTTACCGACGCCTCGCCGGATTCTCTTTTTTGCGGGTTAGCTGATGGACTTGTGCGCGACGCGTGGACGCTGAAATTTAGGGAGCGAGAGACTTTCTAAATTGCTAGTTTTCCTCAAACCGTCATACAAAGGATCCCTGATATTTTACCTGGAATAATTTACTTGCCTTCTACACACCCTCGTATGCTGGTGATTATTCACGCTGATATTTCTCGATGATCAGCGGACCAAATACTCATACCCACGCGTACGTCGGTACACACGCACAGCACGGTTCTAAGCCTCATAGTGCATGTGGGACATGTACGAATGGATATCCACTCACGTACGTTTGTAAGATCTCTCTACCGGGTGTAAATGAATATACGTTAGTATGTACAATAGCACTGCAACGTACGCTACATGCACCCTACCCATTACACCAGTATACACATATACCTCTAGACACTTGTATCTGGTCACGTACGAGACGTATATACATGCACACGTGCGCACACATATGTGTATATGTATACATAGAAAGATTCATGCATGTAGTCAGATATAACATATATATACTCAAATATATAGTTACATAGAGCACGCGTAAGTACAGCATGTATGTATATATGTATATATTTACCCACGTGTGTAAATTCTGGTACAATACAGTTATGTATTCATACATATATATATCTGTGGTCGTATTTGAGCATATGCATTCGATCAAAAATTAGACTCTCTTTGCTATTCCTGAATGCTCAGGAAGCTTTTCCTCCGTTATTTATTGAGGCGTGTTCTAGTAGTGGCTGCCACTAGATTATGCAGCTGCTACATTCGTCTTCGAAGCCACAGGTATTTACGAAAGACGTGCTCTTTCTGCTGTTGTTTATATATCCCTGAGCATTACTTACCATTAACATACGTGTAGTCTGCGCTGCGTGTTATTGGCCTATAAGCCTCATATAAGGAAACATGGGTTCTGTTCGTTATAAGGCTCGCTGCTTTTCTGTAAGTTTAGAAGATTGTATACGGACGATACAAGGTCTCAATGTGAGAGCGGCCCCCACCTATGTGCCTCTGAGCCTCAATAACCAAAGACACGCTTCTTGCTGCTCCCCCCCTGCGAGGAGCTCTCGCACATGCCTCTGAGCCAAACAGTAACTGAGTGAAGACAAACTCCCTGCTGCTACTTCTCGTATACACGCTGGTCATCCCACATCCATTCAGCAGCTCCTTCATTACATTAAAAGCAGGAGTGTTGTCTGCTGCTGTCTAATAGATATGTGTGCAGCTTTGGCATATTGTCTGAAGGCCTGATTCTTGCCAAAAGACTCGCTCTGCGCGCATGTGCTGCCCAATACATGCAGCCTGTCAATAAGTCTTGACGCCTCGCAATAATGATAGAGACAACTGCTGCTCAAGATTACAAGCATGTGAAGAGTTGATACGTGCCGCTGGTCTCCAGTGATCTCCAGTGACGAAAGACAACACGCTACCTGTTGCTACACGCTCAACGTCCGATGATATATCAGCTCTCCGTATGCTTTGTTTTGCCACTCTACCAAAGCCCAGACACTCTTTTGTGATTCACCCTTCCCCTTCCCGCCCCCAGCACACGCATATGCCTCTTCCAGCGCCCAACACAAGTGAACCGTGTGTGCCCTTTGCTAGCGCATATAAAACCTTCGCAGAAGGATGTGCTCACGTCTCTACATACTTGCGTGTGCGTGTATATGTATGCATGTATGAATGCCTATCTGGCTGTATATAAGGGACACTGTCTTGCTGCGCTGTGGCTGAAAGTCCTCTGTCTCGATGTGCGTATGGTGCATGTATACTGGGTAAATCGTACACACAGGCGCCGCACTTTCCTTCATCACTCTTTTTATGCGGTATATGTACATATATATGTGTGAGGTCCGTAGCAACTTGGCCGTAAACGACGTGAAGCTAGTCTGCTAAGTAGCTCGCCGCAGCAACCTGTCCCATCCTTGCTGCGTGCAAAAAGAGTAACGCAATGCATCATACTGTGTGTCTACTATATGTCTGAAGAGGAAGACTGCAGGATTTACGTGGATATTGGTGAGGTGCAGAGACACTTCTCACACACGCACACACGCGACAGACGTGTGTTTCGGCGGGACCCCCAGGACATCACGAGTATCATTGTTTTTTTGTGCATAGGTACGTGTGGGCCTGATGCGCTGCATGTAGAAAGTGTCTAAAGACGTGTGTGTGTGTGTGCCTGCTAGAGAGGATTATCTGGCTGCGTGTGTGTGTTTGTGTACGTGTTTCTAGCATTACAGTCATTCGTATATATGTGTCTGCTTTCGCTTGCACGTATACGTGTGTCCTTACAACATACATACATATATATATATATATATGTATATATATATGTATACGTGACTGCGTTGTAGATTGCACGTTCAACTTATTATGCATATTGGCGCAGCACAAATATATATGTGGGTGTGTATGTGTTTGCGATGCGCATGAGTATGTGTGTGGGTGTCTGCACTTCATCGACGTGTGTGTACGAGTGTGTGTAACGTACGCGTTGCACCGAGTGAATATGCGTGTGCATAACATGTTTATATGGGCTACACTTCCATATGTATGCGTGATTTTAGGAGAGACGGGGTTTTCTTGCGTTGAATGCGTGTCCACAAATGTGGGTACATTGGTTGCGCTGCACACATATTTGTGTTCGTCTGTGTATATGCGTATGTGGGTACATGTGCTTTTACGCTGCACACATTAGCACCCATGCATATGCTTGTATGCTCGTTTCTGCTTGTTGGTATTTACGTATGTGTGTATGTATGTGTCGTATCAATGCAACGGTGTGGGTGTGTGTGTCGTGTATGTATGTATGTAACTATGTATGTAAGTATGTATTTATGTATACGTCTTTGTCCAAGTCAAGCGGAGGGAGGGTTCATATAGGCATCTTTGTGTATGTAATTTCTGTCGGCATATGTATTTCTCTGTGGGTTTGTGTCTTCGTGTATGCATTTGTGTGTGCACCGGTGATTCAGGAAGGGAGGGTGTATTTAGAGCATCCTGTGTATATGTATCTCTCTGCCTGTATGTCTATGTGTGCATGTGCATATGTGTATGTCTGTGTACAAGTGGTCTAGGGAGAAGTGTGTAAATATATATATATATAGGGCAGCGTTCCTATGTCTCTCCTCCTTTTGAGTGTGCCTATGTCTGTGTGATACTGTAGCAGGTGCATTCTACTTGCAGATATATATCTCTCTATGTCTGTATATATTTATCTATGTACGAAAACTGAAGCAATTGAAATAGATGTAGAATATATTCTCTGTGTATTTGTGTGTGCTATGTGTGATATGGAAGCAGGTGGATTTCATGTCTAGCTCTGTATGGAAGTATATGTGTGTGTGTATGTGTGTGTGTGAAATTGAAGCAGGTGGATTTTATGTGAAAATCTGTACAATGGGTGCAAGAAAGAGAAGTAAGAAAGGTGGTTGTCGATTTCGGCGACGTGCAGCGAGACTTCCTGCCGCTGCAGCGGAAGCAGCGCTGTCTCGTGTACACGGAGATGCACCGCATATTAGAGGAGCAAAGTATAACAATGGCAGTAGTAGTAGAGGAACTAACGTTTTGCCCAGCTCGTTTGTAGTAAGACGAGGGCGGCTTACGTCTAGCGCACGTCAGTTAGTGAGAGACATGCGTCGGGTGATGTTGCGCTTTGCAGCGAACGCCTGCGAGAGAAACGTACTAGTAAACTCAAAGACTACTTAGCAGCAGCCAGTATTATGGGCGTCACACATCTGCAAATGTTCTCACAGACAGATGCTGGTCTCTATTATAAGCTCATACGCCTACCTGCAGGCCCACGCTTTCTTTCCGTGTGGTCCAGTATTCCCTCATACACGATATTCAGCGCCATCATCAGCAGCAACGGCACAAACGGAAGGTGATGCGTACGCCTGACTCTCGTGACTTTCTGCATCCCCGCTTCTCATACTGAGTCCTCCTCAAGCCAGTAATAACAGGAAACAAACCACACAGGGTGTACCAAACGGCACCACGAGGAGAACGCCGCCATACTTGGTGCCGGTGCAGCCTGTAAAAAAAGTACCTGTGGAGGAGAGAGGGCGGTGGGGCTGCGGCGTCACAGCCGCAACAAAAATGAAGGATGGACAGAAATATTCACACGAGGAAGATGAAAACAGTCGAACAGAAGAAGTACAAGAAGAAGGAGAAACAAAAGCAAAAGCAGCAGCAGATTCTAAAGAGCGAGGAGGGAGAAGAAATCAAGCCAAGCTATGCAATTATTAGAACATGATGCAGAGACAAAGCAACATGACATCGAAAGCTTAGTCGCGAGTGTAATCAAGAGCGCGTTTCCTCCAATAGATATACGTACTGCGGCAGTAAGTCACATCCGTCTGCGCTTCCTCTCCCTATGATACATATGTGAGTGGGTGTTCTTTTCTTCGGGAGAACAGCGTACTCTCAATCGAAGTTAAGACCACTACAATTGCTAGTACTGCTACTACTACCAAGAGAGTATCAAGAGAGCTGTTATTATTATGTAGACTAGCACTATGATTGCTGCATATCTCAATTGGAGATCCTTACATACTAGTTTCCAAGGAGTCTCTTGTGTTGTTGAATGAAAATGAACCACCTAATTGACTAAAAAACATCTTTTTCCAAGGTGAAAAGAGGAAAACGGCATAGCAGAAAACATTTTCACAGAGCATCTTCTCTGTTTATGTTATTCATGTTGCATGTTTGTTTGTCAGTTGACGGCTGTTTAATATGTGTTGATGACTGACCGACATCAACTGATGACGCTAGCCCGTCACAACACTTTGCAGATGCATCTCGTATCTTTATCACGAAAAAAAAATATTCTGCTTCACTCGTTCTCTTATGGCTACATGTGTGTTGTACGGATCTGTGTACGTCTGTTGTGCTGACTGTCACCACATAGAGAAAAAGAGAGCGCGTGGGAAAGAGAGAAAAAGAATGAGACAGCCAGGGAGAGAAAGAGAGAAAGAGATAGAGAAGGAGGAAGGATAGAAGAGAGAGGTCACCGACGAAGATGCTGAGAGGTTGCAATATCAAGAAGCTGCTTCTTACGTTTCATGATTTCTAAATCTATCGGCATAGTGCACGAAGGCTCTTCTGGAGGCTGCCTCTGTGCTGCATTAACATTGTGTGTGGCATCAGACGCGGAGTCTGAAGCCAGTCCGCATAGTGTTTCACTGCCTACGATAAACCGCTTTCACGTTTTGGTGTGCGTCATCTTATACATATGAATATAGAGGTGAAAGTGTGCAAGTCAAATCATACATATACATATAAATATATCTATATATGTATGCGTGCATGTAGTGTGCACTGTACGCTCTGGGGCGAGTTTTTTTCGTTTGTTCACACGTCCACAATGAACTTCTCTGGATTGAATATGCATACGTATATGTTATTCGTCGTCCTGTATATACGTCGTCATATATATATATTCGTCGTCCTATACATATGTCGTTATACATACATTTATTCGTTGACCTCCATGTATATCTCATTATATATATATATATATATATATATAATACATGTGTGTCTGTGTGTGAGCCAACCAACATATATATATATATATATATATATACATATATATAGATATATATGTATTTGTATGAGCTTATTTGTACTGTAAGATTCGAGTATCTAAGTAAAGGTGTCTACAGAGGCGCTCGTCAGCGCGTGAATTAGAGTGCTTGTTTGCGTGGTGTATGTGTGTGTGTATATATATATATATACGTCAGGGAGTGCTATCTTGCTAGCGTGTATCTATACATATATATGTATATCAAGGAGACTCCTATCTTACTATCGTGTATCACGGGTACATATATATATATATATATATATATATATATATTTATCAAGGAAGTGCTGAGGAAGTGCTATCGCACTCTCATGCATGTATATATATATATGTATACATATGAAGGGGAATGCTATCTCACTATCGTGTATCTGTGTATACATATACATATATATCTCAAGAAAAGTGCTATCTTACTATCGTGTATTTGTATATATATGTATATCAAGGAGACTGCTATCTTACTAGCGTGTAGTGTATATATATATACATATATATATATATATGAAGAAAGTGCTATCTCATTGTCGTGCATCTATATATATATATATATATATATATATATATACATATCAAGAGAAATGCTATCTCACTATCGTGTATCTGTGTTTACATATATATATATATATATGTATATATCAAGGGGACTGCTATCTTACTATGGTGTTCCCGTGTATACGTATACATATATATGAAGGGAGGTGCCATGTTACTACCCTGTTTCTGTATACATATATATACACATATATATCAAGGAAGTGCTATCTTACTGTCGTGCATCTATACATATATATACTTACGCAGGGGAGGGCTATCTTACTATGGTTTATCTGTGTGTATGTATACATATACATATCAAGGGAAGCGCTATCCTACTATCGTGTATCTATATATATATATATATATCTCATGAAAGTGCTCTCTTACTATCGTGTATCCGTGTATGTTGGTAGCCGGTGACTACGTAGTCATTATGCATACTGAAGTTGTATTGGTCTTGCTCGAGCATGAGTGGCTCAGAGAAAAATAACTACAGCGGACTTGCAAGCTCGTGTACGTGAAGGAGACTGAAACAGAGACTGCCCAATTTATTCTACACAACCAGCCAGCTGCTGTCTTATTGCGCCTTCTCTCTCTCTGTTAGGGCGACAGGAAGAGGAGATTCTGCACACGATTTGTCTGATCGCTCTTGTGTCTAACAGCTCCTTGCGCTTCCGTTCCATTTTTTACTTGCTCTCTCTCTCCATTTGTGTATCCTAGTATATAACTCGCCTTGAGACTACATATTTTGAAGGCAGCCTTTCACACCATATTACATAACACGAAATTTTTCCTGAAAGGAAATACGCATAGCTTCCTTCTCGTCTGTTTTTCGCACACTTTTATTTTGCAGAGCCCCCCGATGCGTGTAGTACGACGTTGCGGTCTTCTCTGTCCGTGCAAATGAATACTACGGAAAACGAAGTTGCTGAATGTGACTTTCTCAATCTTCTCGTAAGGCTGTAGTGCAGTTGTGTATGTTCTCCTGTATATTTCCGTCGCATTCTTAGTTGAAAGCGTTTGAAGCAGCTGTTTACATTCGAGTGTATCTCTCTCTCGTTTTCTCATTCAGCAGCTGCCAGTGCAGTTGTGTATGTTCCCGTTTCTGCCGCCTCCTTCATCTTCCCCGGTATATTCGTGTCGAGTTGCTCGTCTTCCCCTGTACATTTCTGTCGCTCTCTGAAACTCAAAAGCTCTTGCAGCGGTACTGTATGTTCCTGTCTATCTCTGTTGGAACAGGCGTTTTTGCACGTGAGGTTGGTAAACCGTTGTGTGTATTCCTCTCCGTCTTGGGTGCTCTTGTCACCGTGCGTCTTTCTGATTTTTTGTTGACTGCTGCAGCTTCGTGATTGTCGGCGTGTAGTTTTATTTCGTCGTGAGACGGGGCCCTCAACAAATAGTACTAATGATAATAATGCAGCAGCTTCGTATGTGGATACAAGTCATACGCCATCGAAGCTGATACGATATCAGCTGCGACAGTATGCAGTTGTACACAAGTTATCTGCTGATGGTAACGCAACCATAACACCGGGTGTCCGTGCACTTGTGGAGGCAGGTGGTAGTAGAGTGACTGCAGATCGGATGTTGCAACAGAGATTTGGAATATCAGTTCTGACAGAGAACGGCGAAGGTGCCTGTGCAAATCTTTCGAGGAGAAATGTCAAATGCTTTGTGGTGTTGTCAAGAAACAACTGTCGAAAACGAAGTACTGCTGCTGCCACGAGAGCAACCGCATCTGCAGCTGCAAAGGACAGCACAACAAGAGACGGCGTCTCTGTACAGAAGGGGTTGACTATGTCAGTAGACGTTGAAAACAATGGCGTAATAACACGTGAAGTACTTCACAGAAAACGAAGAGGAGTAGTAGAAGTAGAGGATGGAGGCGAAGAGGAAGATGAAGAAGGTGTGGCACTCGGAGAAAAGAGAACTTTTTCACACGATGCGAAGCAGAGCGATATGTGTTTGTTAAGACGGAAGCAATGCACAAGCTTTGAGGTAGACGAAGGAGCAAGAGAACACGCTGAAAGCGCAGAAGGGGCACGAAAGGGAGGAAGAGGAAGAGTAGGAAGAGGAGGTAAAATGGAAGGGACAAGAATATTAGGGTGTGAAGAAGAGAGGAAGACTGAGCGTAACAAGAGACGAAAGAAATCACAAGTTCTATGGAGAGATATATGTGAAGCGACACTTGCGCGTGAGCATGCAGCAGCAGAGACTGATGAGGAAGAAGGCGTTTCGTTCGATGTCGCACCGCTGTGGGGACTTCAGTTGACGCATCTGTGATGAGGATGCCTCATAGTATCTCTGCTGCTTCGAGCAGAAATCGATTAGGGGTGTTACTGTGGAATATGGCAGCAGCAGAGGCAGCAGCAGGTGGACAAGAAGGAATGCAACGACAAGATAACAGTCGTCGTTTCGATGAGTCGGTAAATATTGAAGCGAATACCGGAGGAGGTGACAACATAGCTATAGAGAATGACATGCACACTGTTGCTGCAGACGAAGACCAATCAGGAGGTGCTGGGCAACGCAGAGAGGTGACATTGAGTAAAACGGTTGGCGAGACAGAAGAGCAAACTAGTGACTTTCGAAACAAGAAAGATACAAAATTGAAGATGAATGTTTCTCTGGTAGAACTTGGCCCTCGTATGCACCTGGAACTCATCAAAATCGAAGAGGCTGTGTGTGGTGGGGCAGGTAAGAAACTGTGCACCACGACAACACTGCTCTTTCCTCTTTATCCCCCTACTCGTATATCTACTAGCATATAAACATGCTCTTTCTATGTGCCCAATGAGTCTCGCCCCCTACTGTTATGTATACTGACATATAAACATGCCGTTTCTATGTGCGTAAAGGTTTCTCTCTCTCCTACCTATTGTGATATTTACCATTATATAAACATGCTCTTTCTGTGTGCGTAGATGTTTCTCTCTCCCCTCCTATTGTTATGTTCATTAACGTGTAAGCAAAACCTTTGTGGATATGTGTGAATTGTTTGCATATTGAGGTCAGAAAGATATATTCTATGTGGTTGAAACACCTCCCGCATAATAACACAGAAAGATGCATTCTATAGCGGGCTTGGAACGTTCGCATACCCATGTGTGCGTCTGCATTCTCTAGCGGGCTTGGAACGTTCGCATACCCATATGTGCGTCTGCATTCTCTAAGCTTGTAATGTGCACAAATTAACGTACACCCCTACGTTTCTATAACTGAAATACTTGCGTACTAACATATACCCTTGCATTCTCTAGGCGTGAACTATGTGCATATCAACATGTGCATCTGCCCTCAACAAGCGTGAAATAGCTGCATATTGACATGTGCCTGTGCATGTGAAATGTGAACATGTTAACACATGAAGTTGTACTGTATGTGCGCGGAACGCCTGCAGTCTGACGTATAAAGCTGCACTCTGCGGGGGGGGGGGGCCACGAGACGCATCATTTTTGCATGGGTGGGGGGAGGGAAGCTCATTGAATATCACGTTCATACATTTTCTACTCGCATCACTTGTAGGGACTGTTTCGTTCAGGAGGAATGCGTCTGCTGCTGTGGTTGCCATATCTCTTGTCGAGGCTGTTTCTGTGGCGGCTTGTGCAACGCTGCTGCTACTGTTGCTGGTGCTCTCTCTCCCTCTCTCTCATGCCGTATTTTTCCGGTTGAGGCGAGCATAAACGACAGTAGGGGAGTGGTGCTGCATGTAGGTTGAAGCTGAGAGCGGGCCAGCCACCACGACAGAATAGCGCATGTCGTTCCTTTCTTGTCTGATATCATTATGGGGCTATGTATCTGTGTGGACTGGTCTACTCCTTGGACACTATGTCTGTGTCTAGTAGTCAGCTGTTTCTCCAGTCGGTATATGCACTGCTGCCACGCACATTGTGTGCGGGAATACATCTCCAGTCTTGCTGCTGTCGCAGTATATGAATTGCTGGGCACGCACACTGTGTGTGAGCATACATCTCCAGAGTTGCTGCTGTGGCGGTATATGCACTGCTGGGCGCGAATTGTGTGTGAGAATACATCTGCAGTGGTGCTGTCGGGGGACACTGCAGGTCTCGTTTGCGTGCTTAGACGTCGTTGTCTGGTGCGTATGTAGGGCTGCGGTAGCAGTCACCATGTTCCTCTTGCAGGAACAGGGGCACAAAAGAGGCGTCAGTGTTTACGAATGGACATACATAGAAGCAGCACGGGGGAATGACAAAGGCTCTGTGTTCCACTACATAAATTTCTCGGTGCCGAGATCTCCACTAACAGTCCCTGCATATAACTACGAGATGTTGTTTGGGTAGGAAGCGTACCGAATACCGAAACACTATTACGCTGGGATACGTGTGTGTGGAAGTTACCTGTGTATGTATGTATGTATGTGTCTACGTGTACATGAAACCATCTTTGTATGTGGCTTTCTGCGTATCGATGTATCTCTGTGTCTGTTTATGTATGTATTTAGATGTGTACGTGTACGTGCATTGAAAAGTGTGTTTCTGTGGGTGCTACGTGTTGTTGACTCTCTGTGTGGGTGCGGCCGCGTTGGTCGTGGGTGCGCTGTGTAGCAGGGCCACTTGGTGGGGGGTGCTATTCTGCACGAGTGCCTAGTCCAAATCAGTGGGTGGCTCGATCGTCTTTTGTAAAGAGGGCCAGGTCCTCTCCTGGCGTACAGCAATCAAAACGAATTTGCCGTCGTTGAGGCGTGGTACTTGCTGTTTGTTGTGTGTCACGCACGTTACACACATACGCAACTGAAGGACGGAAGAGAACGTGTTGAGCTGTGTTGTAAGTCGTCATCAGGCTTCTGCAGAGTGTATTATGGTTCATGTTGAACGTATGTACGTGCGTATATAGAGTATGTGTGTATCTTCGTATCTAGACTTGTGCGTGCGTTTGTGTATACATATACACATTTTGTTTTTTTCGTTAAAATGCGGTCTATACCGTATACATTCAATGAAGCCATTGAGCAACAACAGTGCTCCGGCGGGTCTTTTCGAAGAAGGAGGCGTCACCGGAAGCGCACGAGTATAATACTGGAATGTTGTGTATAACCCACATCACGTCATAGCAACTCCGATTCACCGTGCTAGTTGTGTGTGTTGCCAGTCGTATCATCCCTGTGTCTGTCAGTGTTGTTACTTCGATGTACGTCTGTGTACAGTTTTCCTGCATAGGATATTCGTCGACTACACTTTCTCTCTTAGGTGCATTTCAGTTATTAGCTTCCCGAAATTTCTTCCCCACACACATACACGCGAGTGTATTATTCGGGAATCTACCTTCTGGTTGCTATACCACCTCACTCTGCCCCAGCAGCTGCTGCAGCACGGAGCCAGCGTCGCTCTCAAAAACCACACGCCTACCATATTGACTGGTTTTGAACCATTCTTGCTATGCTTTTGAAGCATTTACGTATTTCTCGCAGATCCCTCTGCAACCAGACTCTGAAAATGTCGCCTTACATATTTTCATGCGTGTCACTTCGTAAGATGAATTTCTGTAGGGATAGTCATACACATTTTGACGTGGAGTCCTTGCTCGCAGTCTGTTGCTGTCGTCATCGCACATGTGTTCGTCTGTGTCTGCGTGTGTATGTGTAAGTGTGTGTCTCCTATGCGTGTTCTTGTGTGAGTATATGTGTGAGAGAAAAAGAGAAAGCCAGAGTACGGCTATTGGTACTTTGTAAGTGGACGTGTGTGGAAATGCTGGTGTGTTTGTGTGTGCATGCGTACACAAGGAGATGCTTCTATTTTCAGGTCTTCCTTCATTTGTGATGTGTCTATGAATGGCCTTGCCGCAGGGCATGGTGATCGCATTGTTCGCAGCCTTCGTCGCTTTGCACTTCCACCTTTCTCCAACTCCCAAAGGAACGCACATTCCGCCGTGTTTCTACATGACGTCGCACTTCACATGGTCTTGTGTTTTCAAAAGAAAGAAATTCAGTAAACGTGAACCATTTCGCTGAGAAATGCATACCCCTTTGCGCCTGTAGGGAGTGCTCTTTCCACCAATTCGAACATATTTGTATGATTTTCGGGCAACGTGATCAACTAAGCCACATAATTGCGTTTCCGTAGTCTCATCGCCACAGCAAATCGAAACACTCCTCTACTAATGAGTATAGAAGATAGCTTTTCCTGGTCAGAGGGGTAGACAGGGATGTGACTGGCTCTTGATGGCTTGCAAGTATTCTGCATAGTACGGGGCTGAAGGCAAAAAAGGTGCGCACACAGAAAGGAGCTGATGTGAGTTTGACCGGTTGAGCATTGTTTGTGTTCTGTTATCGGTTTCCCGTTTACAACTGACACATAAAGGCACTCCTTTCTTGACTTGTAGCAGGCTTCACCACGCTACGCTTAGACTTTTTAGAAGGTTTGAGCTGCCGTTATTCCGTCTACTTATACTCCTAAACTTGTCTTTTCGCACGTTCATACGGAAAGTATATTTTTCTGCTTCACTTGTTTCGTTTGCAGTCATTTTCCATACCTACTTCAAAAAAGTTGCTGAGGGTCTTCAGGATCATCTTAGGAGGGATACTCCACTATCCAATGGACGCGAGTATGTTGGCCGACCACTATTGCTTTATTAGGCGCTGCTATAGCTGCTGGTGCTGCTGTTGATGCAGCTGGCCGTAGTGCTGCTGCTGTTGGCGTGTACGTCGCTGGGCAGTTATTGCTGTCTTGCTGATAGAGAAACTGCGCTCCGCCGAAGCCCGAGGTACACGATATACAGGTCGGTGAAGGCCTGTGTGTTAATGTTGTGGCGAGTTACAAAGACGCACACACGAGGAGCCGTTTTGCTGAGTGTTTCGGCGCGTGGTAGTGACGCTGGAGAAGAATAGCACGACTCACTGTTCTGATGACCGGTAGACGCGGGCGACACAATGTATGATGCTGCTGCCTTGGTGTGCACAGGAACTCCTCTAACGTACGATGTAATACTCGTTGAGACCCAGAGCAAAAGATGCTGGGTGCACGCATATGCGGTGTACGACTATGACGTGGATGAGCTACTTTGTTGCGGCGAGAGCCTCAAGTATAGATTCCGACGCACAGGTAGTCTTGCCGTGAAGGCCTTAGATACAGAAAGCCCCCACAGAAGAACGGGAAGCTCCACTTAGCGCCGTGTCCACGGAGTTGACCAACTGAGAAAAGTCCGCCTTGGTCACGAGATCACAAATCACACCGGAAAATCTGTGGTAGCGCGATTTATTACCACAAGGACAAAAAGCGACGGTTAACGTTTCGTGTGACATACGTTTCTGTACCCAGGGGAAGGTGCCGGTGGTGCGGGTGCGCCGTCCTGCATAATAGGATCACTTCGTCTGTCGTGCTATTGCGTACTTAACTCACACCGGGCGAGCTGTGATTAAGCCATGCCTCCAGTGAAGGCTCCTCCTCGAATGCTGGTGAGTCTCCCTCATGCTACTCCTCTGAAATGTGATCATCGTTGTGTCAGGCCGCTGCAGCCTCAAAAAGTGCGCCCTGACGGTAGAGTCTGAAGGTAGCAGCTCGTATGTATATACATTCAAGTGTGTATCAGATTTCATGTATCTGCAGTAGCATATTTGTATAACTAGCTGAATACTTTCTGATATCGGTGTATGCGTAGCGCGTACTGTGCATGACGGTGCGCTTGATAAACCGAATTCTCTATATATAGGAAAAGACGACCCTATAGCTAGACAGCACCCTCTCGTTGGGCGCATGGCTACTCGCGCGGCTCTATTCTTAGACGATAGCAGTGCCAAAGGCTTGTACGCTGAAGCATATTTTCGGATTACTACATGGATCAAGTCTTGAATCCGTCATTTATCGCCATCTGATGCGTCTTTGCAGTCTACTGAGAACAGCCTATAGCAATAGGCCGGATGAGACGGTCTTTGATACGTATACGCCGAATGTGTGTGTGTAGGTAAGGAAGGCTACAGGTTGGTAGCGAAGAGGACGTCAGGCTAGCACTGCAGCGGGACGATCGCCACGCGGATTCGCTGGCCGCCCTCGTACATTCGTACACTGCTACGAGTTGTTAAAAGCAGTGTTTATTCGGAACTGACGATACGTCGTACATACACTTGAGACATGTGCAGACATTGCATTATACGTTTGCTTCGTCCCACGGGATATGTATTCCCCTAAATATATAGGACTACGGCACAGAAGCCGCATCAGCAGCAGGCAGGAGAAGCAGCAGGAGTCGCAGAGTTGTGGTGCGCTTGTCTTTCTCTCCAAGTTGCGAACATCTCGCAGCATGTACATGAACAACCATACACTGGTTGAATATTTTGTAAGTCACTTGACTGTGTTGTTTCATAAAGACTATGCTCCCGTGTTGAGCATGTTGTGAAGCACCTGCCAACAGTACTGTGCGTCAGTCAAGGAGAATGTAGAATTCGAATTACAGCTCCGAACGACTTGCAACCAGCTCCACTTTACTGTAGTCACGCATGTCTGCGTGTTACAAGGTAAGCTACATACTTCCTGGAAGGGCTTGTGTGCGCCTTTCTGGGTGGCCTGCTTTATTCATGTCGACATTTTCACGCTGAAAAAAAGCCGGGCCGGGCGACAAACTACGTTGGAGAAGAGACTACAGAAGAGGACGCGGACAAGGAAGGAAGCAGATAAGAGCAGGAAAGGCAATAACGAGGCAGACATGTCTGACGACAGGCATGCAGCATCAAGGAAACGAGCGAGAATGCTTTAATCTGAGACAACGTTGCTGAAGGACGTTCACACACCTGTGCATCACAGCAGGTGTTGCGCTGCAGGCGGTGCAGCAGAGAGAGAGAGAGTACTCCACACAACAACCACGCCACCCAGAGAAGCGAAGTGTGCGCGCCACCTGCAAAGCCAGTAGGCCAGTCCCAGAGTTGAGGCACGTATATCTGTCAATCTGGCCTCATGGCATACTGTCATTGCTCTGCATGGCTCAGTTGGACGTGGGGCGGGGACGTCTAAGCGCTCCGTCTTAGCTCCAGACACTGGGTGGAATACACATATTTCGACATCTTCGCCGTGGCGGCGGCCGCGCATTTTGAAGTCCTTCCGGAGCAGAATCACTTGTTGTGTAGTGGCAGCCGAACAGTAACGTCGTAGTATAAGACGAGCTGACCCCAACTAGTACTGGTAATGACGACATTCAGCCATGTTCTAACCATGTTACACAGCGGACAATCACTTGCGTGATCCAAAGGATGACACTGGCTAATGGCCCGTCAGCCTTATATAGAAGCGGATACACTGAGAAAACTGGCGATCGGACAGCAGGGTAGGAATGCAGCATCTACCTTGTCCAGTGCCTCCGACGCCTGCTCTGAGTGGGCAAGCCGCCTCCTTTCGTTTTGCCTATACTACTGGTGCACGCGGTGCATCCTGTTGCTATCACGTCTGAGGGAGCTGCACGCCTTTCTCTGATACGCTCGCTTGCACATCGCCGATAACGACAGTGTCCTTCGTTTTTTATATCTATTTTCTCGTCAATAATGCCGTCCGCTTGAGTAGTTGAGAAGGATTAGAGCCGTGGAGCAGACGGTTGTCCCAGGCATTAGTGGCGTTGGATCTTGGAGTACAACGCTAGTCGCTTCGGGGACTGAAGTGAACAAATCGTGGTCGATCTCTAAACACTGAATAAATATGTATGGCCCCCCAGGAGTTGTTCGCAGCTACACACCCTCCTAGCGTTCTGCCACTGTTGTAGTCGTGAGTCCGTCAACACTGCAACACATTGTGAACACCCGCACTAGCGGTCTGTTCCAGGAGTAACTCACAGATATACCACCTCGCAGACACGAATCTCATCTACTGTGGCCCTCCCGAGACTAACGTTGGAGTAACGCCCCGTAGACACACCCGTCGTCGGTTCGTACGGCGGCCAGAGCGTCCGCGTTTTACTTGCGCGCCGCAGCAGCGACGGCCACCAGCGCTCAAAGAAAAAGTTTGGCAAAGCAGTCGAGGAATGCAAAAGGCGTACATATACGCCGAATGTGAACGCTGAGAGTGCGCTTCACACGATCTACACACTTGTGCTGTGAAGCGCATTCCAAAAATTCGACGTGCGATAAGCGCGCAAACGTGACCATTGCTCCCGCTCGAACATGTCAGCCTATATCGACGCAGTAGCCGCTCGAGTCAAGAATCTCTGCCGCACACAAGGCGCAAACTTTGTACTCTCTGCGCCTTCCTAACCCGTCATACAGAGGATCTCCTTCCGACCGAGTCCGCGCAGTCTTTCAAGTTGAACATCTACGAGTCACGCAGTGAAGCATTTGGTCGTGTGTGGTGTCAGACACTCCGTTGAAAGAAAAGGCAGGATTGGAGAAGCCCGAGCGGAATCTGTGGTGGTGACTTTGCTCTATGTGAGCGGCACGGCACAATCTAGAATCCGGAAGCCACATGTTCAGGCATACGCGCCACCGAAGACATTCCGTGGAAAAATCCTCCGCCCGCAAAAAACGTAAAGGGTGGCTTTCTTCCGTCGTTGTCGCCAGCATTGCTTTGATATCGGCATCGTTGCACGCGCCTCCTAGCGGCGGCGGAGAGCCTTTACCCGTTCAAGAGAGCCTGGATGCCTATCATGCGCGGCAACTTATCACAGCTGCTGAATATGAGGGAGCACCTGGTAAGCTTCCCTCGATGCAAACCTTCTTCTACAATCTGCACCGCCTGCAGGACCGCCAACGACGCCATCAAATGTGAGTTTCCGCGTCCATGCGGATGAAGGTCTGCGTAGGAAGATGCTGTCGTTAAAGCTCCGTTCGCTAGTGTTCACAAAAGCTCGGAGGGCCGCCATGCCACTTTCCGCAGAAGGGCTCCGTGCATGGACATCTCACATGCACAGTAACGCTGCGGAACAGGCCAAAATAGAACGGCGTCTGAGTCTAGTAAGAATGGTGGACACTGGCAACCCTTCGAATCCTCAGAAGCCATATATACCTTGCGCCGAGGCCCCCCCCTACCTCTGGGACCCCGACGCCGTCGGCCGTCATGCCGGCCAAGTGTTCCTTGATGTCTTGAAAAACAAGTACAGCCTCTGGGGAAACTATAAATATCGTTATCTGATCTACCTCATCCCCCCAAATGATGGCGCATCAGATACGGACTTCTACAAAGCTTGTAAGAATTCAGCACACTTTCACAGTTTTTGTTACAGGGTCCACTCCTCAGTGAAACTCAGGAATACTGCAGCACACATATGTCCCAGCATGGCTGAAGTAGCAGAGCAGCGACCAGCAGCCACCGTAGAAGACTGTAGTCTGTTTCAAGACCCATATCTATACAAATCCCTGCTGGTAGATAACCTTTTCGAACAGAATGTCTGAGCCACGCTTCCACGTGCACCGATTTGAAGGCACGGAATGACGCTACACAAACGGGCGTCTTCCTTCTTTTCAAAAAGTGTGCTGCTGTAAATCTTTACGTTTCAAGAACGCCTGGTCACGCGCCTCATTGGCCATCTTGCATATGCTGATTCGTTCGCTGCTGTGCAGACCACGTAGCGCTTCTGGATGGCCTTCATCTTGTACAAAACCACAATGTATACGGACAGCGAAAGATCACCCGCGTTGTTCTGACGCCGTTTTGGAAGGGAAGGCCGTCGCGTACTCGGCCGTCGCACCGTATTGCGATGCACTGTCTCAGCACCTCCTGTCTGCTGAAGAGAAGGCACTCACCGACGGACTCACCATCGAGCTTTTCGACGACGAAGAGCTGACGTATCACAAGGCAGCTGCACTCCTTGAAGGACGCGCTCTGCGTTCTTTGTGGAACCAGCGTATGAACGCCAGGAGCCCTCAGCGTGCGTCACATCAACTCCAAATGAAACACTTCCAATTCCTCTTATCACTCTGCACATGACTGCTTGAATCGCACGGCTCTTCGTTTCCGGGCGCACACCTGCCTAAAAGCTGCTAGGAGGGTGTTTGATATGACGCGCAGAACACGACAGCAGAGAAGCCTGTTGCGGTCAGTCTACTGTAAATACGCGATCAACGTGCACGTGGCATCCTATTCGGAGTGAGGCTTCAATAAAGCAAACGTATTTTTGTGGGAAGAGCGTCCCCAGTACAGCCGAATTTCCCAGAGTGTGTCGTGCGGTTGCTGGGCATCTCGCCCCTGCAGGAACTCCCAACATGGTGCTGCTCGGACGAGCTACAAGACAGGTGGATCATCACCGGCTGAGGTGCCTAAAGTAGCAAGGACGCCAACAGGCCTCACCTAGTACTCTTGATATACTGTATGCACAAAAGAGGTTCGAAACACGAGTTGTTCCTCAGGAGTGGAGGACGACCTTTTGCGTAGTCCTCAGAAGCGCGTATTTAAGCGGGTGACGAAAACCAGTTAAGTGTACTGGCAGTCTTGTGCCTCGCCAGCAGACTGCATGTGCAAGCGTTGAGAAGAAACCGCAGCAGTTCTTTCGAGGACAGGACACCCGCTATGCAGACAGCGACCGGTCCGCCTTGCAAAATAGCGGGCGGCATCATGTATGACGTCGCTTCGCAGAAGAGCCTGCTGAGGTTAGATGGTTCCTTATTGGCTTCTGTGCCTAGCGTACTCATGTGGTCAAGTGAAGTATTCTATGATACTAAACTTCTCTGTGGGATGCCTGACAAATCTGTGCTGTCTCGCGCGTACAAAGGCTCATTGCGCCGCCTCCTGGATGCACGCTTTTCTCTGTCTCGAGACCTTTTGCATCACATTCATGCTGCGGGAATAGTGCAACACAATCTGTATCTGTGTATGAGCTGTGATTATGCCCTCCAGTGACACGTGTAGTAAGGCAGCATAGAGTGCTGCCTATACGTTCCCCCTGCTTCCCGTTGTTTCCTGCGCAGATGTGTGTAGAGTCTGGAAGAGATTGGACTACACAAAATAAGACTGTGAGTACATTGGCCGGAGCGTGAGCACAGCTGTTGCAGCTATCGCTAGGTGCTGCTGCCATGGTGGCGCCCGTGCTGTGCAGGGCGGCGCCTGTATGCGTCGCCGCTTTCAAACTAGTTGTGTGCCTGCTGTCCAGGGGATAGAATCTGTCAGTGCAAGCGCTTTGGTTTCAATTTGGATAATTATGGCGCAGCCAAGCTGGTATGAATGCTTCTGTGGACCGTGGTACATAGAAGATGAGTCGCCGGTGGAGTGATTCTGAGGCGTTCTCGTAGGCGCCGGCTCCTACCTCCTGAGGCACTTACCGTCGTCGGGGCTCCACCGTGATATATCTCCGTGAATATCCCCTTTTATCAATGAATAGGGAAGCGCTTTGTGTAGTACGTAGGGCTGTGCAGTCGCCGAGGTCCCGAATTTCCCTTATACAGCTATACGTACCGTCAAGCTATCTGACCCACTTAGAAGAGGATATGGTCAGTCTTCATCAAGTCCGCACTCTCGAGCGTACCGTCATAGTAGTTCACCAAAGCATTTTCAATACCGTAGTGTGAAAAATAAAGTTGTCGCATCCACTACATTAGCATGCATAAACTTACGTGTACTCATGTGCACACGCAAGAACATGGGGACATACATACGGGCATATACGGGTACGCGAATTCAGCACAATCGTTCGTACATCCGCGTCTGCCAGTAGATCAAAGTGAACGAGGACGCGACGCACGTGCACGGGTAGAGTAAATTCCAAATATACGCGCATAGATAGTTTTCAGACAGCGAATCGGGGTGGCCGCACACATGCGTTGATGTGTAAGTGTACAGGTGGCTTTACATAAACTCATACCAGTCGAACTACCGAGTGCTGCAACGTGTATTCTATGGCCATGCGTTGCTGATTAAGGGATGTGACCATGTTTAATTATGCCGTGCAAGAGCGTCAAGGCAGCTAGCACGGGACAGGCACATAATACTGTGTCTAGCGTTCATATGCTCAATGGTAGTAGGCAACCATACCCAACACGAGACCATCTTTACAGGTACTGCGGCGCTGAGCCGCGTGGCTCCGCGTACTAGGGGCGTGGACTACGAGTCTTATACTGAGATTGTTGTACCGGAGACCCCGCGGAGCGTTAGCGGACGGATTGCTATCGGGTACTTGACGCATTGCAAAATGGCTGGTAAGACTTTTACAGTTCATTACGGCAGCTTTTGTGAAGCTGGCAGGGCAGAGCAGCCATTACATAGCGGAAAAGAAAGCAAGAGTCTTTTTTTTCTGCGACATACGGTGTTGGATAGGATGGAGCGTACAGCTGAGCGGTGGGGAGACGCGGATGCTAGCAGATGTATAGGGGACAAAGACTTCTCGCAGTGCGACGGCCACATGCGGCAGGTTCAGGCAGCTGAGAGAGAAGTATGAAGGGAAGGCCATGGCCTTTGAAAAGGCGGGCATGTGTATAAAACATTAGAAGCAAAGGTGTTACTGGGCACTACGGAGGAGGACAGGCTGAACTGATGATTTGAAAGGCAGTTTGGGAGGCGTGCTCACAAATTGGCAAAAAAGCTGCCGATTTCTCCTGAGGACCAGTAAGAACTCGCACGTGTGTGCGTGTGCGCCCGTGATACAGAGAAAATGTCCAGATAGGGCTAGGCGTTTGAAGCCACGCAGCTCGCTTTTTGTGGAAATGGTCGCGTATGAGGTGTCTCAAAGAGGCAACGTGACATAGACACAGCATGGAAAGAAAGAACGCGAAACAGCTCCTTTGTGAGTAACCGGGGCGGCTGCGCACACTTGGCCTGGTGACTCCTATCGCATTCACTCAATACATATGGCTTGTGATTGGTATGTGGGTTGAAAAGAAGAGATGTGCCCTTCGAACCCTGAGTTTCAAAGAAGTGGTTCGCGGGTCGCTTTTCCATGCCTGTGGTTAACAAATGTGCCATTCTGTGTGAGCACAAGACATCTTGTTTCTGGCGAGGGTCTTTAAGATGACGAAGGGATTCCTCGTCTCGAAACGGAGTGAGTTCATTTTAGAGGCTGCTCTTTCAGGCAGCGTCTTGTAACAGCTGCGCACACCGTCAGCACCGGCAAGCGAGGAATGCTCTCTTCAGCCTACGCAGTCAGCTACACACATTCAGACATAGGCCGCGTTTCATGTATGGTCGTGCCCTGACCACGGTACGCACCACAGCATACAAGGTGTACGTGTTTCTGCAATGACGCAGCATTTACGCATCATACGCTAACTACTTTATCATTCGTCTGCTTTACTAGAGCTTGGATGGCGCTACTCCCCTGGCAGTTCAGCCTTGAGACGCGGGCCAGTGTCTGACGCGGGCGAGACATCACTACGAAAAAGCAGAAGCAAGCTGTCGCAGTGACTGCGCCGCTGTGCCTGCGTTAACTATTGCACCCTCTACCATTGTGTCTTGAGGAGAAAACGCGAGGATTATCTGCAACAGGGAGATGGTTGCACTGCCTGCAGGGTGAAGAATTGGTCACGGAGAGGCGTCTGCTGTGTTGTCTAGATACGTGAAGGCGGCCCGTCCGTTGGGGCATATCTTTTGAGTATATGCATCTGCACTAGCCCTCTTGTACATACATGCTGACTGGGTATGGATGTGTCGATATCCGCATGATCAGTAGTAGTGCATGAGAGTCAGGGTGAATAGAAAAACACTTCACATGATAGCTAACCACATGTGGATCATGTGTATTCTTTGCCAAAATGGTGCCGGCATTCGCATTTGGGGAGTTGGTATTCATAGGGAAATACCACAAACATGACTCCGCGGCAACCGACGAACCCCTTGAATATATTCTGCGTACGGCACATCCACGTGCATTCGCAGATCGGACTTGCCCCTTGTGTAAAGGGGCCTCGTTTTTCAGCTGTTATTACTACTGGTTACTTTATGCACACTTCTTCGGGGTGCGGGGCGGGATTCAAAGCTGTACCGCATTATCGGATTGCTGGGTACCGATAGTGACCCACTAGCCAAAGCGACACAGGGGTTGCCGCAGTCTTTGAAGAACTGATATGTACTGAGACTACCAGCAGTATCTACTGATTACCGTATGATGAACACTAGACGCAAACAACATTTGACAGTGACGAGGTGTTTTGTCATCAAGCCCATCGGTAAGAGTTACTTGCGCGAGTCGGAACTCACGGCTGTGCGAATGAGTCAGAGCTTCCTGTCAGTCAAGAAACTTCCGTTAGTGGACTCCTTGGTCAGGGCTTCCCGCACGAGGATCAGGACTGTCAAATTTGTGAGATAAAGCTTTCAAACATCCTTTAGGGCGTGTGCGTCAAAGACTCTATAGTGTCTTGAACTGTTGCCAGAACTCCATTTAAGATTTCGGCGACGAAGGTGCTTTACACCATCAAAAGCGTTCGGCGATTACAGACTGCAGAGTACCACGACCACCCTGCTGCCGTGTGAACATCACACTTAGAGACTTCATCGTTCTACATCTGTCAAAAGCGATGTCAGACACTGCGTTTCAAGTGAAGTTCGTGAATATCGGTGTAAAACACCGGTACGATGGGGGCACCACACATTCCATTGAAGCAGCGATGCGCCTCCTCGCGCAACTGGCCCAGATTTACTCGAAGTCACCTCCTGCAATTCGCCTGAACAGCGTGTCCGCAACCCTGCGGCTGTTAGAACTTGTTAATCCCACGGCGTCCTAGACGAATCTGTGCATCCACTTTCACCTACGTCCCTGGGCATCCTTGTAACTGCGGATCATGAAACTCACATTCGAGCAGTGAAGTGCACTACGGCCTTTGCAGTACGTCATCCAGGGAGAACGCACCCACGTGGTCCAGAGGGTCTTGTGTAAGGTGATCGGGAAAGAAGCTCCTGTGCGCACTGGCGTGACGAAAGGTCTTCTCCTCCATTGGCCTGATGAAAGGTGTTCGACGGTACGGTACGAAGCTCGGTCCTCAGTCAGTCCTGGAAACTGCAGGCCCACTACAGCTCACCGGAGGACATGTCAGAAAACTGTTCACATGCATTATCTGAGACTATCGTGCTGACAGCACCCTCCACCGTCTGTCACTCCCTTCCTTTTCACATCGCTCTCCAGCCTGCCGTCTCTAGGGGACGAAGTAAGTCGCACCAGTGACGGGCACTAATCCTCTGGCCGTAACATTATGTCTCACAGAGAAAGGGCTGAGAAGCTACCAAGAGCAAAGTCTAGCGTGGGCTCTCTGCAGACCCTTTCGTGGGGTGTACAACTTCATTGCAAGCCATCACAAAAGTACGATAGTGGCTGGTAAAAGCCAGATCCACTTGGTCGACGAGGGCGGTTTTGTGCGACCTTGGCCAGCCTGCATTGCGGCTCAAATGGGTGAGTGATGCCAGGGTGTTTTTTTTGTCTGTTTCCTGGTGCGCCGCGTTCCCACCTCAACGACTACGTTGTCGACTGCCTGTGCCAGCACCTCCTGCTGGTGTGCGGGCGGTGCCCAGCGGCGAGAAAGGCCGGTACACTGTCTGCGCCTGCCAACAGCCGGTTCAGAAACGGTGGAAGTTCAGCTCTTTCTGAAGCCTCAATCGGGTTAACCACACATCCGGTCTGTGCCGTTCATCATGACCAGATATGCAGTCTCTTTTTGGTGGGCTTCTTACCAAGTCGTCACAACAAGGTAAACAGCTCCGTAACAGGTAAGGACCTCTGCGGCGTCACGTAGAAACACCTGCTCTTTTGCATCCGTGGTGACGAGACTCCTGATGGAGCGGGTGCAGGTAAATAAGCTACTCGTGAAAATATCAGGCGGAAAGCCTATCTCATGTTGTGCATGCGCCGGATGATTGCATGTCTTCCCTGACTCGTGGTCCCGTCTGCGTCTACATAGGGCAGCGCTGGCGCCCAAAGCCCGCTGGCTAGCGCCCAGGTGGTCTCGTGCAGCGCTTCTGCGCTGGATGGACGCCATGCACAGTATTTCTGTGTAACTCTGCTGCATTTTAAGTTACACTTCTACAGCTTCTCGGTAGTCCTTGGAAGTGGATGCCAATAGTCAACACGCAGCCGGTGGCATTGTTCCTGCTTGGAAGCGCATGCAGTCCACTGTACAGCGTGAGGGGAACGAACTACGCAGCCGCCTTTCCCTCCGTATCTTGCGACGCAACGCTAGAACGAAAACAGTCGCACTCACACTTCACCTAGAAGCTCCCACCACCTTATATCCGTACAACTCCTAAAAACTTGTATGCTAAGTCTACGAAAGCTACTAAAAAGTAAGGATGTTGTTAGGTGCAGCAATAAACAAAAGACAGCGCCTTCCAGAGTCCTTTGATGCCTGATTCTAGAGCTGGACGCAGCCTGCCGGCAAGCAGGCGGCGCGGTGGATTAGATCTACGTGCGTTAGCACGCTAGCATGGAGCACTACAAATGCGCCGCGCTCTAAATACCATTGCACATCCCGTCACCTCACCAATACATCGCGTTGCAAAAGTAGCTGAGAAGCTACGCCAGCTTGTAAAGGCTGTCGGCAGCGCACAAGCGAATGGCACCTGCGTGAGCAGAACGAGCTCTTCTCGAATGCACCGTGCACACCAGAGTAGCTCTGCGACATCCTTCGCGGGCAGGACAGCGTGAATCGAACTCAGATCACGAACCGCTGTGTTTATATGCTTGTAACACACTGTTGATGACAGTTTCGTGCCCGCATTGCACAAATTCGCAATGCATGCGCCACGAAACAGGATGCCCCATAGGGTGCGCAGATGTTCCCAGATAATTGTCTCAGGCCCTTTCATTGTCTTCTTGCGCGCGCAGTAATGCGGGCAGGCGCTAGCGGTGCTCCTTGAGATGCTGATGACTCCTCTATGTATAAACCGCCTGTTTCCATATATACAGGATTGGCAGAGTGTCTCGTGTGCACGTTGGCTCATGCAAGCTGCTGCAGACGCTGAGAAAGAGCGACGGAGACGGAGACTTTGTAGTTTCCCATGCAGGTAATCGGGGAGCGCTACCAGAACAGAATAAGGATACGTTTACTCCGCTTAGAGACAAACACAGTATACACATAGGGTCACTACCTTCCGATCTGGTGTTTCAATAGGCGGCAGCTCTAGCTTTGTGGGGGGAGTACGGATGCTCGGTGGCGATTGCGAACTACTCGACAACATGCCTCTTATCCAAAGCCAAACCGCACCGATGACCACCGCGTTCTGCTGAGGTCAAGCAGCCTCGAATACAGGCACACGCAGTCAGCTGAGAAGCATTTCAACATAAATACAGCAGCATCTCAAGCAGTAACTGTACCAACTGATACCTCATATCGTAAGGGTGGCCTATACTTCGAGCGGTGACCGAGTCTGAGTTGTGATGCAGCGTTCAGGCGTGTGCCAAAGACTATCGCGCCTAAGGAATCCTAATGTACATGTCGCATAGAAGAGTATTACGCGGCAACGAAGTCTGACTTTCCTTCGTGGGGCCGCTTTTGACCCAATTAGACAATTGCATCATCTCCGTGACGCTTGTTAGCAGCAGAAGCAGACAAGCAAAGCAACTGTGCCGTTGCTCATCACTTCAGCATGCCCTAGTTCACGACGCACAGCTGCGCTGCGGCGATGTTTACTCTTCAGGTGTATAGGCTTCTCCGGCACTCGTAATACACGTACACACACGGATCCTATAGACGCCACCGTGCAACAACACTGCAGATGCAACTAGCCATCTTTTCGCGCAGTATCTAATGCGACGTTTAACACCACCTCCCTCCATACGCTACAATGGTAAACAACTCCACTGTACGTTGTGGACGTCCTTCAATCACTTTGTTTCATCAGAGCACCTCGGCTGCCAGATCTGTCTCTGATGACTTCCCATGCTTCCTGCAACTGAAGCATATGTTCCCCGATATGCGTAGCCTGACGCGCCGCAGCACGCAGCGCACCCTGATGGATGGCCAGTACCTGTGCCACAGCTCCCAGAGGGCCTGCTCGGAATGTCTCGCCTGTATAGGAAAGGCTGTGAGCAATCTCCGCTAACTGCAGGTCAAAGCAGCGCAGTCTTTCCAAAGCGAGCTGCTCAGCGGCCGAGAGCAGAGGTGTAGGTGTTGCATTTGTCCTGAAGTTACTAACTGTAATTCCATCAACGGGGGCTCTACTACCTGGCTCTCCCCAAGATGCAACAGCCCCAGCGGGTTCTCCACCCTCCTCTCTGAACAAATCAAATCCCACTCCAACGTCATCTATTGAACCATCTTGCCCTGCGAGACCGACACTCCCTAATATGCTCGACTCCCTACCAGAAGATGACTTCTGAGTCCCCGCCCGTCCTCCACAGCGCAGTTCGAACAGTGCTACTTCAATCGAACGTAGCAGCGTTATTAAATCCCGTTGTTGATGTTCCAGTGAATCAATCACGCCAGCTGTATAAACTTGTTTCCTTTCCAGCTTCCTCTGCTCGTCCATTACTTGCTGAATCTTCCGAGACTCTTCGATTAAAGCCTTTTCCACGGAATCCACATCCTCCGCTACAGTAACAAACTGCTCGACCCGCCTTGCCAGCCGCCGCTCCCATTTTATCAGAACTTCTTCAAGAAGTTCATGCTGTAGTGTTTGCAGCGCTAACTCTTGCGGAGAAGGGACTCCGTCTCCAGCACTACCAGCGATAACACTTATCGAGGCTAGGTCTGCTGCAGGGACAAAAACATTCGCGAGGCCTGCAGTAGATCCTCCCTTCCTTGTGCTCGCTTCTGCCGCGCTCGATAAATGAGGTGCCACGGCTGCTGACTTTCCACGCAAGCTGCTGCTGTCTACGACAGGAGCGGCGCTTAAGAAAGACGAATGCGCGGCTTCAGCTCCTCTTGCTCCTCCCGCTGCGGTCGTCTCACCAGTCGCGGCACCACTGCCTGCATCAGGTACCCTCGCAGAGTTGCTAGCTCCGCTTCGCAAGGCACCACCTGCAGTAGCTGCTGGATCAGCTATAACGCCGCTGCTTGAGGCGGGTGGCGCACGATTAGTGACGGCAAACAAATCACCAGGCGCAGTGGTGCATGACGCAGACACGAGTGCAGAGGATTGTCCGCTAGTGGTACTTGTATTCGCACCAGCACCATTTCCTGGTTGAGCACTTGTGCTGGTGATGACTGCAGATTGTTTGTTGTGATCTCCATTAACACCAAAAAAGCGTGCGGAGCTTGTAGTCTGGGTTGCGTCTGCACCTTGCTTTGTACCATATATGGAGGAGCTTATTCCTGTTGTGGTGGTGCTCGCAGGCGGCGTGAAGAGCGGCTGAGGTGCCGCTATAGAGGCTTGGGATGAAGCCGTGGACGTGTTTGCTCCTGCTGTTGTTAACGCGCCGCCGAGCACGGAGCCCGTACCTAGTAGAGAGGTTGGCTTGGTTCCAGCTGAGCCGAATAGGGAACCACTTGTCGACGAAGGTAACGACGAGAAAATACTTCGTCCAGGTAGCGTGGAAGATGTAGCGTCCCCGGCAGGCTGCATGGCGCTGGCACCGCTGCTTCCAAACAGCGATCCGCCAGGGACACTGGTGAGCCCTGATTTATCATCTCCTGATGGGTTACCTTGAAAAGTGCTCAAACTATTCAGTCCTGAGGGGACGCCGGTATTGCTGGGGTTTGAGCCGAAAATGGACATGTTGCCTTTTGTTGTGCCGCTGCTGTGCAACAAGACCGTTCCCCTCGCCTTGTGCGCCACATTCAGAAAAAGTACTACCACGGTCACCTGTACGCCGGAACTGCCCTGCTGCTGCCGCGCCCCCTGTCACCCACTTTGAAACGAACATACCGATATCAGCTGGCCACTGTTAATCGGGCCTGGCAGCCAGGAACCACGGTAATGCGCCGCGCTCTCGAAGCGCTGCCCCTACCGCACTGAACACGGTCAAATTAGCGAATTTAAAAAAAGACCAGCTTTCTTTACTCTCTCAAGAAGCGCGTTGTGAAGGCGGCCTCCGTGTTGCGCAAGCTGCCGGTCCATGCACTGTCGCATGCAAAGCCATCTAGTGTGATTCAAGTCTTCGACGTTCCGGTCCGAGAAACAGGTAACACAGGAGTATGTGGGACTCGCGCTCCAAAGTAAATTCTTGTAATTTGTAGAAACTGCATATGAGGGGGTGGAGTGGGGAAGTGAAGCGATGCTGTTGAAATACTCTAACAGCGGCTGCTGCTACCATCGTGGAACAGGCCCAGTGCATGCGACCACGCATCAGTACACGCTCTATTCCAAGCTACACAATCGATGTAAGCTAAAAACGTGCTGCATTCTGCGGACTTAACCATGATGAGACTGTCGGGTTACTATGGAAGAGGATGACTGCAGCGAGAGGTACGGTGGGCCTCACCGAAGCATACTGAACGAATTTCGAGGCTTGCTCTGCCTCCTAGTACAGGGGTAAAGTAGCACCCACGGTGAAGCTCTGGCAGTGATACTACTATAATGGAGTTGATTTTGGATGACGAGGCGGCTTGTAACGAGGGCACTTGGTCAGCGCCTCCACTGGAAGATTCAGCAGGACAAGCATGGTACCTTAAGCCGTCTATTCGTGACAAAGCGTGTGTGTAAATCGCAGTGGCGACACGCGATGGCAGCATCACTATTGAACCCGCTTCATGTTTACACCTGATCTATATTCGCTTGTGACTGTTAGCGAGAGGTGCTCTGAATTCATCAAATAAACTACTTGGGCCCGTTTACCTACGTCCCCCGACTCAGATGCACACTGGCGAGGCCTCGGGCGTTTACTCCCTGCAGACCCAAAATTCGATTCGCAGTGCTTAGTGTCCACTGCAGCGGGAACACGTCTTACGGCACGAGCAACGGCCTCGTGTCCGCTTCCAGGCGTGAGTAAGGACGCCGTACTGTTTACTGCCAAGGGAAAACATCTTACGGGACGACCAACGGACTCGCGTCCGCTTGCAGGCGTGCTTAAGTATGGCGTCTGCTCTCCGCTGTATTCCACCGCTGCCGATCGGAAAGCCGACCAAGCTGCGCCGGGGTGAGGTTCGCTGGCACCAGCCGACCTGTTAAAGGAGGAGACAATTGCAGCACTTATACTCGCTGTGTGACAGCGTCCTGGTGGGCCTTTTATGTTGGCAGTTCCTCATGCTTGGGCCATCATGGCTTCTGCCCACGTTGGAGCCAGGGCAATGGGATGAAGCCGCGGTGCTCCACACTTTATGCGTGGTGAGATAAGTTTATATATCAGCTCATCGTCAAGTGGCTTCCACATCACGGTCCACTCACAAACGTCAGATGATCTGCAGCACGGTATGCTGAGGCTCTCCCAAGATACTAGGGCTAATTCGTCCGTTCAGGCTCTCACTGTTAAAATCTTTGGACGAGGCAATTCTACACCGTACGCATAATGATTATGGCAAGAAGCGCAGGCGAAAACGCTGATTTAGTCTCTTTTCATCAATCTGACCCCTGGGTTAGAGTTCGCTTCCAGCTGAAGCTCACACCTCAAATGCTGGCATTCCTCTCTGTGCCCCTAGAGATCCGAAGTAGAGTGATGCTTTCTGTATACCATTGCTGTCTCCTACACGGAACCCCTTCACCCAGTACATGCGTCTAGTAGCGCGTCACCCTGGGAATCTTGTTAGATAATCTTCCGCGACGTGCACAAGCGTCTTCGGAGGCACGAGTTGACAAGGTAGACTCCATTGGTAATGAGAAAACCACACACCACGACAATAGCCTGAGGTGACTTCATCAGAGAAGCCAGTAACCTGCCAGAGTAGGGAAGGCGTATGAATGGAGGAGCAGGCTCGGTTACAAGTGTTAACACCAAATCAAATCTCAAAGGTTGAGGACAGACAGCGGAAATTAGTCGGAGATCACCGGTGTTCCAGTAGCGTTGCCGTACTTGTTGAGGTTGGCGGAATGACCGTTAAAGAACGGATAGCTGTCTTCTATTTTAGCATCATTTGCCGTGTGCAGCCGGGTGGTCCTTGGGACTACTGTCGCCACATGCAAGCTCAGCACCCTATTTACGCCGATAGAGGTCTTCTGATATGAAAAAGGACGTGCGGGACCCCCTCATGTCGCAAGGCACCTCCTCATGACTATCCATTCTGGGACGGTTACAAAGTGGTAAGCTCTTTCTGCGAGAGGATGAACGGTTTCGCAATCTGAACGTGCTTTTTGACAAACGCTGACGGAATGAGGCTTGCTCTGCTGCCCTCGAGGGATTTACCTATGGAGCCATAGGAGTCCTACTTAGCACGAATGTCTACTTTCAGGTTGACGCGCATGCGTGTGACTTTCTGTTTCACTCTCCTCCAGTGGTCACGTTCGTAGTGATTACGTGGTTAGCTGCCAATGGCTTGACGGTTGTCGCGCCGCACGTACCAATTCCGATAGTGCGTGGTCGGCACCAAGCGTCCGTTCTACAAGGGACCCTGTCGCTATATTGCAGCTGTGCAATATCTCCAGGCTTCTCTGTTGAGTCGTATCCAAACTTAGCTGCGCCTGTTCTCCTGCTGGGACACTTCGAACAACAGTATTGGTCGTAGCGTACGAAACATTATGGTATATGCAACGGTAAAGCGAGTCTCGGCGCATTCAGGCGAACGGGAGAAGAAAGGACGCCAACTCAGATGCATTTGTGCAGATAGACATATTACCGCAGAGCAGTTGACATTTTCAGCCCGGAAGGGAATCTAATAGAAGGGGCGCATGCCCACGATTAACAACTTATTTTGTAGTGGGCCCTCCTGGACGAGCCATATGGTAGGCCTCTGCGCATTAACTCACGAAGTTGTAGATGTAGCCTTCTTGAGCACGGCTGACATGGCAGCACCTAGTCGACGATGTGACCGCCGAAGATGAGTCTCAGTCATACCGAATACAGTGACGCATGTGCGGCCCAAATCCTTCAACGCAGCCGTACGCAGCCCATAGAGGTCGGCGGCCCGCGTCGGTGCAGATGTCATGTACGTGATTCATACTCGTTGCCGGCCACAATTTCAGTCATACTGTATAATCGGTCTACCCCTTCCGCCGACCTTCAGAGCAAGCCGACAGTAGCAATCACTTTCTGCTCTGCTCCGTTTAGCTTAGTTATGCGAACCCCGAAGCAGGCGTCAACGCGCCTCAGCTGTGCGGCTCAAGGCTAACATGAAATACTCCAGATGCCCCTCAACGAGTAATGTGCTCGGTGACTGGAACTGGTGTGCACGGCGCCTTACGCTCAGCGGGTTCTACAGTTTTGTAAAGCGGGCAACGTTTGGCAGGTGTGGTGACAGCGGTACAAGTAATAGCATCTGCGGCTAGACACTGAGAGTGGCGACTAGCGCAGCATACCATTCACATGCACGTGATCTTATGGCGTTACGGTAGTCACTGTGCATCTCCTTGTCGTCGCAGTGTGTAGCGATGGCAGCTATTTCTAGACAAATTATCCCTGCACACAGGGGTCTTCCAGTCCGGCAGAAGAACTCCTATTTGCCTTTGGTTGTATCAAGGCGGGCAGCGTAAGCAACACAAGGGTGGGTGTGTCTCAGAGCATGCGATAAAGATCCTTGCTCATCTGCAGTGAGCCAGGTTTCAAGAGAGTCTGAAATGCCAATCGAGGTAGGGAGCTATGGCGAAGATCTTCCGATCTGCCGCACACCCTGGGAGTGCTTACGGTTAGAAGAAAAAGGTACTGCAGAGTGTCTGTGCGGGGTACGCTTGCGTGTAACAGCACCTGCCGGCTTACGACGGCATTCACACAAACGTCGCCGGCATGGCGACACGAACGTCCATTTTACAATGCGATGACTCGCATGTCTGCGAGGGAATACCAGACCTAGAAAAAATCGCCTGATGAGCTCGCTCCTGCGGACCACCCTGTTCATCTCCCCCCTGAGGTTTTTTCTTGGCTTTTTCCCTGATTTATTGCTCTATTCTGTAGGCGCTCTCCATTACTCTGTGTCCTCCGTAGAAAACATGATTCACACTGGAGGGGGGACGCATGTTGTTGGGGACGAACTCCGACTGCTCCCTTACAACCGACCCAATAGTGAGCCTTTCTCGACCGGACCTCCTAGTGATGATGGCGGGCTGCTCCGCAGGGATGATCACAGCGCCGACATGCCAGTATACGCAGAAACAGCTACGTCAAAGAACGAAGATCAAGCGGGAGGCAACTCCAAAGGAGAGAAGGAAGAGGAAGATGCGGAAGAGAAGGAAGGCGATGAAGAAGAGGAGCAAGAAGACCCAAAAGAGGAGTCAACTGGGGGCCAGGAAAGAGGTGCTCCCACTCCAAACGATAGCATGGAAGCGGAAAATGACGAAGTTGTAGGGGGACCAATAGAAGAAGAGAAAGAAAAACCAGAGGCGGACACCGGCGGAAGTACTGCGGAACCCCGGGCGGAACATGAGCCTTCATTAAAAGGGGTTCATCACAAGCAGTCAATCTCCGCCGCCAACAAGGGGCCTACCCACGACGTTATGTCAGAGGGAAAGACTGCAGGTGTCATAACATCTGAAGATAGGGCGAAGGTTGGTGGACAGCAGCATCATGGGGCTCTCGCGCTGCGGGACAGCGACGCCGAAACCGGAGGAAGCCGTGAGAAGTCTGAAAGTACCCAGTCCGAAGGCGATGCAATCAGGACAAACACCGAAAGATACAGTGTTCAGTTCAGCTTCAAGCCTGATGTCATAGTTCCTTACGAGTTGAGGCACACAATGCATGAAAAAGAAGTACTCGATAGCAGCGGTAGAAAGTGGTTTCAGATTGCATTTGTGAAGAGTCCCCAGTTGCTAAAAGTTGAGGTTGGTGATACGAGTGAAATATACCACCGCCCTAACGTTAACTACGGATAAATGCTGTAAGTTAGCCTCTGCAGCAGTTTTGATCAGAAAGAGCGTTAGAAGTCCGCGAGTGGTATAGATAGCAGCTCGGGAAGCCAAGTTGTTGCACATCCTAGTTACCTTGTGACCACTCGGATGCGGGGACACGTTTTTTATACCGTGTCTCGCACACCCCCACACAGGCGTGATGAGGCACCCAAGCAATGGTGAGTCTGGTGCGGTCTTCTTCGTATGTAGCTTCCCATGCTTCGACACAAGCAACATCAGGACGACACATCCCCTCCCTCAGGCACAACGTTAGGTCGACCTATTTGCGTGGTACTTCTGCGTAAGCTGTGTTTATGGTACGTCTTTTGCGGGCGGAGCTTGCTAGCACCTTGACATAGACAGCCTTGTCCAGGAGAATAGCTTTATCTCTAACAGTCGCTATTATCTACTTCTTCAGCGTATCAAGTGACCCTGTGGTTTTTTGCCGTAGTCATCGTGCATACTTTCTAAGACTGAAGAGACCTTGACAGGAAGAAAATAACGAACTTCCGGTTGGCACGTAGAGAACGTTGTATTGCTTGCGTGCAAGGATTCCGGGACATCACGACCGACTTTGTACAGCCGGTGAAAACACACACCATAGTGCAGCGCCCGTGAGTCGTGGACCTCCAAGATGGTCCGCGTTAGTGTGGTTTTGAGAAACGTGTACTGAGGCCGCGAGCGATCCCCGCGGTGCTTCCGCTTTTGCACGGTGCAAGTTGGCCATAATAAGCTGCTTCAGAGATCCTATTGCTGCGGAGTTGCTGAAGCAAATGTAGCCTGATTGCGCTCAGCTTGCCATGTAGTATTCACTTAACTACTACTGGCTGCGCGTGATTGGGCGGTTTCTTCCCGTGTCGAATGTCTGCTTAGTGCAGTGCACAGTTTCTGCCGCAGTGCACCGCGCACAGAAATATAATGTAGTATGGCGTGCTGGCCCCCTTCGTCAAATGCGTCTTGTATTAGGCTGGTCTCACTTCGCGTTCGTCGTTGCGTGAAACCTACATATGCAGGCAGATAACAGCGTAGGATGAGGTGAACTCTACTGACCCAATGTCAGCAAAGCTTTCCTGCAAATGAATCGTCAATCTTGAGCCGTCAGATGCCCGACCACCCCGACACTTTCTACACATGATGCTGACAGCTTCGAGTTTCGCGAACCTTGGTAACTCTACCACACTTTCTTGTTTAGCTCATTGCCAGAACCTTCCATAGTGCACTCCCTTCAAACTTCTGATGATCATATCGGATCGACGGACTTGTGTCAGAGGCGTTGCTCATTCAAGCTTCTGCCAGTTAGCAGTCGCTTTTGCCTCAAACTTTTGCGGTCCAAGAAGATGCCGGCTATTGAACTGATTGACTGCGAACTATGTGGATCACTGTTATTCGTGATTCTATAATCCTTGCCTTTGGATTCTAAACAGGCAGCCTTGTCAAAGGCTACTTTCTCACGAACTCTGGCGGCTATCGTTCGCGCCTTCTCCGCTTTTATTGAGAGGGCTCCACTGGAGATTCATACGGTGCCTCGAGAAGTTGCATGCTACTCCTGCACGACCGATGGAAAACTTACACGCCACTTTCTCTGCGTCGTGTATACACGCACCTGTGCTAAAACGCACCGATTCCAGATACGCCGCGAATGTGCACCGATTGTGCCTCGTCCGCCGGCGCTTCCACGGGAGCTGTCAGAGGGGTAAGAGCCGGACCAGTATACACGCTGAAGACGTCAACGACTGCTGTTTGTGAAATGCATTGTACCAGTGAAACTCTTACATTTCCGACCGCCGCACTAAGGCAAGGCGCTCAGCACGAAGAACGAAATGCGAGCATATGCTTTGTTCAGGACCGCACTGCGTGCGAAATGAGTACCACATCGAGCGTGCCACTGGTACAGGATGGCAGAACATGCGAACATTAATTCGCAGTTGTGTATGAATTACCCAGCAGCAACTCTCATATTCACCAGGACAAAATGCTTCACAGATTCATCCTGAGCAGCCGAAGAAGAATGCGACCTACTTAAGTGTATCACAAACATTGTGTTGACTATGCCAGTGCGTGTTATCACGTGCGAATTATCGAGAGCAGAAGCCTGGGTATGCTGTGAGACGACTCACGGCTGCCATTCTACGCACCAAAAGGGTCTATTGGGCGCCGCGTTTTGCCATCCCGTCAAATCAGGAAATCGTAAGGAAGCATTCTAGCTGCTGAGCGTTGTCCCACGAAGTGAGCCCCCGCGCTGTTTGGGGAAACGTTTCGACATACTAAGTGGGGCGGAATATTCTAGCCCGCAAGGAGATCGTATCAACAATGCAGTCTTCAGAAAAAGGATCATAATTCCGGTTGTAGCCTTATCTTTGTTTGCTGGCCTGCCTCCGATTATGAGAGGTACCAAACCTTACACGTATAAGTTCTTCACTGTTAACCAGTGAACTCTGGTATAATATCCACCATTGCCGATGAGGTGAGTGAGCGTTTCACTCACATCAACGTGTTCTGCTTACATCCGAACTCCCGATAGCCTACTATAGTGTGAAATTGACTATTGCCGTTCAGGCGCGACTCCCCGTGTCCACCGTCTGGGTTGCCGACGGCCTCTTACAGCAGCGCGGTCACCTCTGTAGCACTACAACACATTTCTGGAGAAGGTTGAGAGGCATTTTCTTCTGCGGCTTGCTGTCCATCCAGATTATTCTCAGCTGCATCCTCCCGCAATACAGTATCCCTTCGTGCACGTGCTCTCGATTTCCTAAAGAATCTGTCTTTCGCACCACAGCGCCGTCTTTGTCAAGCTCACATTTAGCTTCGACCGTCGCGCTACTCTGCCCTCCACCCGACCCATAAGCCTCTGGACACACAGTACTGGAAACTTCCTGACTGCTGGGTCGACACCGGCCTGTTACTGCCAGCCTGCTTACTTCAGCTTCACCCGCACTATCTGCCTCGCTATTCCCGGTCTGTTCCGTGTATGGATATTGGACTCCCTCTTCCGTACACACCTCATCAGCACAATTTCTCTCCGCATCACATTTGTCGCTGCTTGAGCGTTTCCCGGTTCCCGTAGCTATGGTCTGGCTATATGTCGCGTTAGAACCCCCTCCGCTCCTGCAAGAGCTGCTGCTTGTATTGGTGTTGCCGCCACGCGGGCGTCCTCTACGCCTGCTTCCAGCGCACGCACGAAAACGCTGCTCCAAACTACCGCTTCCCCCTCCGGCGCTCGCTCCCCGTCTGCTGCTCTCCTGCCCCGTCTCTAACCCTTTGCGAGACCTTAAACTATCAATATCTCGTTTGCTCTGTCCGCCGTCTTTACTTGTGTCAGCGTCCCTTCTTGCTGTGCTGCTAATTGACGCATATGTCTCCCCTCGCATCTTCTGTGTGCCATGTTGTGCGTAGCTCCCTGAGTCCTCCGCTTTGAACAACGCAGAGGCGGCACCTACGCCACCACCTCGTCCCCCCGAACTATTTCCCCAGGCACTGCCATTGTTGCTCTTGTTGGAGCTAGTACTGTTTTTACCAGTAATGCATTCGTCTGCAGCAATGCCAACAAGCGTTACCGCGCGCGTGGGGACTTGCGGATTACCAGTGCCTCGCCCCCCCGTGGCGCCAGCACCACCACCCGCGGTACCACTACGATATCCTGCAGCACCTGCAATTCCGCCTGTACGCGTGGGTGGACGGCCAATGCGGTGACAGGCCTGACGTAGTTGCCTCATTCGCGTCTGCTCTTTGGAACCCTGAAAGAGAAACAGTCGATTGACCCACAGTAGACATTCCCACCATTCAGCGTAAGAAAGCTATATATACTACATTTGATACGAGTAGAATCTTTGGAAAAACTAATACGCGTACTACTGCCGAACGCGGTGCACGCATTTCTCACCTACATCACCACTGTCGCACAGACGCACGAGAGCACTGACCCCGCCGGAAGGGTCTCATACAAAGGCTTCGCAGCACGGCACTCATGATAGAGTGGTAGTGCAAAAGACTGTACAACATTTCTACAAGCGCCATCAACACATAGTATGAGTTGCTTTGAGTGTGCGGAGAAGATGCACGCTTTTTTCCTAGGTAGCTACCAGGCGATAAAGTCATGTACACGCAGACACATCCACAAAAGCATACAGCTTTAAAATGAGCAATCCTACAGGTGTTGGCGTATTAGAGCGTAAGGAGAGAGAGACCTGTCTCTACGTTGCTAGCACGGGATGATTACCTACCCACAGACATATCCCCAACAAATAACAATCGGAAGAGGGAATCCGCACGGATTCACATCCCCGGAGACCGTCACCGTCGTCAGTGTGCGTGACGTCGACATTCACTCAATGCCCACCGTTACACGTACCGTTTTCTCAGACAACTCTGCTTCCACAGCAGCTACAATCTCCTTGCAGCGCTCCTCCACTTGCTTAAGATTTCGAGATGCTATCGGAAGAACCCACGCGTATCAAACCAGTAATATTTCATCTGCAGCACAACAGAAAGCTCACCCAATTTGACAAGACCTGTAATAAAGCGGTGTGACTTGTGTTTGCTGGAAAAAAGCACCACAAAAGTTACAGTCAACTCCCCCACTACATTCACACAAGTGAAATCAGGAGGAGGAGGACAAGAAGGGAGTGGCACCAGCCATGTAAGCGAATTCCCTTTGTATGCAATGGTAGGCGTACGCGCAGACACGCAGACCCCCTCACTCGTTTGCGCAAGCATATCAACGCCCCCCACGAGAAATGGCCACTGAATACCCATCCTTTTCACCTTCCGCCCCATGTCGCAAGACACAATGTCTAGCGAATACATGTGCATGCAGGAACGAACATATACAAGAACATTATGAGTCACATAAACGTCAGCACAAAGTCATACAGTGTATATATGTACGCATGCTTACATGAATATATATGCAAGTAATTCAATAGGGAAAACCTCCACACTCATGCGCACGAAGCATTCGAAGTCGCGCGGTCGCACGCACCAGTCCTCTACGTGGGTCCGAAGACATTTAGTTACAATTAAATAACGTCGCCAAAGATGCCTGAAACAGATTCAGAGAGAGAGATACTATATATACGTCAACACTCCTGTTTGCATTCTGTGCAGAGCCCGCCGCGTCTTTTTCTGCACGTCCTGCACTCTCGTCGGGAGGATACCAGATTGTGCAGTGTTGGCTGACACGAAAATCGATTCATCTTCTACTTCGTATCACCACACTCAACAAAAAAGGTACCCCACGCAGTGGCACTACCTCCCTCCCCCTCTCAGTGCATCCCCTGCACTCATGGAGTATGGAGTACATATATATATATATATATATGTATACACACTAACAGGCGCACCCCGCTATACATGTATGTATATAGGTACATATAGTGAGCGCATGGTAGCCAAATGAATACCTTTTTCGTGAGCAGACGTACTCTGCTGTCACACTCGTGCGTTAGTTTCAAGCACACAGGAGCCACTGCACTGTGTAAATATATATATGTTTGTGTGCGTATGTGTGAGCTCCCCCTTCGCAGATCTACGGGGAAGTATGTGTGTGCCCTCCCGAAGCAGTGGAGACTGCTTGTGCGTGTGAGCAGATACACATTCCTTTTCCACAACGTTCTTTTATAACGTGCCTTAGGAAGAGTGTTTCACACACACACACACACAACAAACAGGGCCTGGGCTACCAGCTACAGCGCCACAGACTTCGCACCTCAAGATGATGCATTGCTGCTGTCCCCTCAGTAAGCAAACGTGTTTTCCCTTTTCTCATATACAGAGACCACACTGGGTATCATACCAGGAGATCCAATGAGACACACATCACAATGCGGTGACCCCACTGTCTTCCAGATAAAACCTCAGCATGCACGCCCTTCAAGTAAACAAGTTTCTACACACACGTGTGTGTAGGACCGTCCACCCGTGTACAAGCTTTCATCCACAACATTCAAATGTTTTACGTCCCTGGCTGTTGCGACACAAGCTATGTAACAGCGCGGCGTGACAAAAAGCGAAAAGCCATGAATATACGAAGCGTTCAAATACACACACACACACACATGGGCAACAAGAAGCACAACGACCGCGATACGCAGCACAATACAAACCGCTATCACCACAGAAACACAAACAACAACAACAACCGCGAGAGGCCCAATGAAAACAACAAAACAACAGACGCAGTAGGCCCAATGCACAATCGGAACAACAACAAGGACGACCACTGCAATAGTAGACATAAAGAATATTCACAACACAACCGCAATAGGCACACACTGCACAAGAACGATAACGCCATTAACTGCAATAGCCACAATGAACAGCAGTAACAACACCATCACCACCACCAACCACCGATACAGGATCCCTGAACGATGATACAACCGCAATGAGCACCACCACCAACACCCTCTATAGCAACACCAAGCTCGATAGGCACAACCGCGAACCCTTACAAGAAGAACAGTCGTTGGTGCTGTTGTTGTAGTAGGTGCTTTTGTTAGACTTACAGCTGCATGGACGAGAGCGTATGCATTGATGCCTTGCTCATACAAACCCCATAAAAGCATGCGGTCTTCTTCTCCCGTAAAAACAGCACTAGGGGACAGTCGCTTGGGCAGTTGTAAGTCCTGTGGCCTCGCAATGACTGACGAACGCAGTTGTTGTTCTACCTACATCACAAAAGAGAAGTGTGCAACACACACCACACACATACACACACACACACACACAAACATATATATATCCATATACATACAGTAATAGTAGTAGTTCAAAATACTCCGCAGACGTGTGCCTCTGTAGCCGACTGTTTTCCAGAGAGCCTCAGAATAGTGCGTGCACACTCCAGACCCTTCGCCCTCTTCACAATACAACAGTGCAAAACATTATCACAATGATACTTCTTCCCACTGCATTTCCACCATGCTAAGCGGGCTTGTGAAATGTAGCTGCTTGTTTCACTATAAAAGAGAGCTAGACAATGTTGCGCGCGTACAACAGACCCTCCTTTTTAACCACACAAATGCAATACATACAATTATCACGACAGTTCTTCCCGACACTAGTAGCACTACTACTACTAGTGCTTCTACGCGTATATATCTTGAGTGGACTCGTGTGTACGTAGCTTGACGCTTCCTTTGCAGAATCTGAAAATGCTGCATCTGTACACCGTCGTCGTGTCTCCTCACTGACTATCGGTCAATGACCCAGCCACGGAAATATCAGCGCCTTGTGTGTTCGAAGAGATCCCTCACCCATCTGCAGATCTTTCCGGTCTCCGTACAACACAGACAGACAGACTTCTTCCTTCATTTCGCGGAACAAACTCCCAGAACCACTTTAGTCCCCTTCGTCTCGCCCTCCATCACCACCACCACCGCCCCTTTCTATCGATCAGAGCTGACAATGCGCTTTGTTCTGTTATGTCTCTTGTGCTATTATCAAACCCTTTACCTTTCTTGCACATAACTGGGCGGGCAGAAGAAAGCACCCATGGTGTCCAGCCAATACCAACAACCTACTTAAGCACCGTACCGCGCTTTTGCTCTCTCATTCTCTGCATCACAGTGTGAGGGAGTGCTGTTCTCTGACACTGCATAATAACGTATGGGACTATTGTTCTCTGCGTAATGCAATGTAAAAGACTGTTCTTCTTCAACTCTGTGCATATTAACGTATTAAACTACTACTGTTCTGTATAAACTGCGACGAGAGACTGTTGTTTCTGATTCTGTGCATAGTGATGAAAGAAATTGTTGCTCTCCGTAAAAGCTGTACGGGGGTGTTTCTCTATAGTTGTCATAATAAGGTGTGAGGGACTCTTGTTCTTTGAATCTACATGACTATGCGGTAAACTGTTGTTCTACTCTCACTCTGCCGAATTATGTAAGCCATCTGAATAAGAATATCACAGTCCCTTACATTATTACGCAGAGTCAGAGAGCAACACTCTTCTACAACAGTCTCTTACATTATACAGAGAACAACAAAACAGTCCCTTGCACTATTATGCAGGAAGACCAGTCGCGGGACACTTGTTTTGTTTTGCAGAGTGTTTCACCCACGGACAACAGTCCAATCCACGCCTATTCTATGCAAAGTACGTTTTCACTCCTGCATTTTCGTATGCGCACGCTACACGCGACCAATTCATACGTAGAGGCCTCTCTGACACTATAACAACTACCTAGCAGTCAACTGAAGAAGCACAATTTAGACGCTGTTTCTCAGGAGAGTCGTCGTCTCTTCCCACACAAAGAGCTAGTTCTACCATGCGCTCCCTACATATGTGTGTATGTATGTGCGTATGTGTGTATGCAGGTATGTACTGTGTATTATGTATGGAGATAAGGATGTTATATATGTAATGACGCAAAACTTGTGCATATGTGTGTAGTTCAAGCCACTGTAGATGCTGCCTTCTAATAAAGACCTCTCTCCCCCCACAAAAAGCAAGCTCTTCCTCTATACTGCACATATATATAAATGTACATGTGTATATGTACGTAGATATATATATATATATATACATACATGTGTATATATACGTATGCGTGTAATGACACAGTGCCTGTGCGTATGTGTATATCTAGAGGCACCTACTTAACAGCGCCCAACTGCAGCGTAGAAGTGATATTTAGTGAAGGACCTCTTAATCCCTCTCTTCCACACACACGTAGACTGACAATGTGTCCCTCCCTCCCTGTACAAATCCAATTATGACTTTTTCCTGCATTTGTGTCTTCACAAGGGCTACGTACGTATTTGCAGAGAAGCTTCTCTACGAACTATTCAGGCTGCCGCACATCCAGTTGTGAAAAATAAAACTTTTCTTTTGAACGCAGCCCCGCAGCCAGCTAAGTCGCCACCACCTAACAATATGATGGAAAGACCACACCACCTCACGTGGACGTCACGAACACACATATACATGGTCTCCATAGTAATACAGTAGGAGAAGACAAGCGCATACACCAACTCCCCTCGTCTGCGTCCTACATCTAGCCTATCGTATTATCAACAGAAAGCTAGACTTTTTCAAAAAACACTGCCACATCATGTTGTGTTTGAGTGTATGTGTGTGTGTGTGTGTTGTTTGTGACCTATACGCTGCAGATAGCAACACGCGCACTGAGCCATTGATGCACACACACACACACATACACGTATGTATACCTCAGCGACCGCAGCAGTATACATATAAATATGTGTGCGTGTGCGTGTATATATGTCTGTCTTTGTATATGTGTGTGTATGTGTCTCTGACTTTGTATATATGTTTGTGTGTGTGTGTGTTTCTGACTTTGTATATGTGTGTGTGTATGTGTCTCTGACTTCCTATGTGTGTGTGTAAGACACACAATTCTCGAGCTGCAGCAGACAGAAAGGACGTCTATCTGCTCAGGCGTGGAGATCTGTCCTTTTCTTTGGAAAAAACAGTTCATACGCCGCTTCAGCAGACAGCACAGCATTATTCATAAGAAGGTCAAAAAAAGTCTCAGAGTCCCTTTGAAAAAAATTTACACTGAGGTGTATGAACATAATTTCATCTGTCTCCTTTGCAGGACGGTCAGAATGGACGTGTGTGGAAACATTCGAGAGCCCACACACGTATAAATAAGAAGACACTTATTATCATACTCTTTCCTGTAGGGGGTGCGGCGGGGTCACCGGAGACGTACCATACTCTGTACAGCGCGCCGCTGAGAGTCAAGGGCTCCTCGGAGATCTGCTGCTTTCTCCACTCGTTGCATTATACGGTCTCCCTGATATGAATAAACACCAAAGAACAAAAATGGGGAAGCAGACGTGAGCCGGCTGTGCAACAATACTTATAAGGCTAGTTATATATAGATTCATAAAAAAATATATACAGGTGAGATCAGATATACACTGTAATGTATATATATATATATATATATATATATGAATACGTGCCTGCATAGAGAGATATAGATGTGATGTATTCATGTCTCGTGCCTATATACGTGCATATAAACGTAGAAGATTATCACACACAATCTCACAAACGTACATATACCTCTAGCAATCACGTGCACAAAGACATGTTTTAAACGAGCCCACAGACGCACCCACGTAGAAGCCTGTACACGGATGCATGTCTAACGCATCACGCATACACACACACACGCACATACAAACCTCATATATATATATATATAAATATGAAGCAGGACGGCATGCAGAACAGCTTAAGGTTTGCATATGAATATGTGGCAGCGTAGATAGTAACCCAAAAAAAAAAGAAGTAAGGGAGAAAAACGCTACTTGTTTTCACAGATGCAGAATCACATGTCGTACGTACGTGCATCATGTGCAAATGCAAGCACGCAATTACAAATCAAAGGAGGAGACGCTCTTTCGCGCTCGCTGGCTGATAACACTGGAACGGCCTACGTTCGTTAACAGCGACAAATATACATATGTGTACATGTATAAGTGACGTGTGCATATACATATATATACATATGAGTACGTATGTAAACCTATGAATACGTATATTTATGTACATAGAAATATGTATATGTATACATGTACTTATACATACGTGTATGTACATATGTATATTTATATATATAGCAACGCTGACAGCGACATATGTATATATATATACATACGTGTACATTTATATACGATATGTATTTATATATATATATATATGTGTATTTGTGTATGTATGCCTATGAATACGTATACACGTATATAGAAGTCCGTATATGTAAATATGTACTTACGCATTCGTGTATGTATATATGTATATATATATATATATATAAATATGCGGAGCGGGGCAAGAAGTTCGCCAGACAATGGGTGCACCAAAAGCAGGAATGTTCATCGGAAGAAGAGTACTCCTCGGGAGAAATTTTCATCTTTAAAGATTTCCCAGCTGTCCGAGAATTTACATGACACAGTTCTGGTCAGGCATTTGGTGCAGGTGGTATCGGTGGTCCTTCCTTTTTTTTTCTCTATTCTGACAGCTGCCACCTCCACTACTGCTTGCATAAAACGAGTGCTACTACTAATGTATAACTACTACGACTAATGTACCTCCACTTCAACTTCTTGAGCTGCTCTACTTCCACACACCTAGTACCGTACTAGCACTTCTGTTAGTAGTAGTGTACAACAGCAACAACTCCCGCTACCAATACTACTACTATTACTTTTCTACTACTACTACTATTATTTCTACTACTTCAGTGATGATATTACTACTGCTTCTTCTAGCAGTATTACCAGTACTACAGCTACTACCGCCCACTATACCACATTACGGACAGCTAGCACTATCATCACTACTTTACTACGAAAAGTACTACTATTACTACTACCACCACTAGTAGCACTACTACTAATACCGCCACTATCATTATCAAGACAACTAGCCCAACCACCACTAGTTTACTACTACTACTACTAGTACTACAGCCACAAGAATAATAAGTACTGGAGAAGTGTACTACAACAACAACAAAGCGAAGCGACTACTACTACTACTAGTAGCAATACTAGTTATACTACTATTACGACTCCTACCTCTAGAATAATGATACTACTACTAGTAGTCCTACTCACGGACGGGGCACAACAAAAATATCTACCGTTGTGCACTTTTTTATGACCGCTCACATTCAGATGTTGTGTCTCTTTCGCCGACTGTCCTTTGCTGATGGAACGGCTGCGTGCAGACTGACCTGTTCCCTCTCTCTCACTCCCCTTCCTCCAACACACATACATATGCATGTATATACATACATACATATTTACACTATACATGTATAATCTTATATATGTATGTACACAACACTTCGCAGCATGTGCTACACCACACACACGTATGCATATACATATAAGCATATATGTATATATACATACATACATATATACACATATACATGAATATATATGTATAGATAAGAACTCATCGGAGGACATGTAGTATAATTACTTGGCAGCATATGCGGCATGTGCTACACCACACATACGCATGCATATACAAATACGCATATATGTATATATACATATATATATGGATATATACATATATTTACATACACATGTATATTCATGTATAGATAAGAACTCATCGGAGGACATGTAGTATAATACTTGGCAGCATATGTGGTATAACAATTCGCGGCATGTGGAACACCACAAATACGTATGCATATACATATGCATATGTGTATATACACATCATGGCAGGACCTGTGGTAGATTACTTCGCATCACATGTTGTATACCAGTTTGCAGCATGCGTCTATCATTTCCTGTTGTTGTCTTACCCCTTCGACTTCCAAATAGCGTTTGAAAAACACGTCTGCATATTCCTGCAGATCTTCGAGTGTTTTCGTGGTGCCGCGGAAGTACGCCACCCACGCCTCTTCCAGTCGGTCTTTTCCATAATGTATTAAAGCACTGAAAAAGCACACAGAAAAAAAAAGTAACAAGCGAAGTATAACGTAGTAGTAGTAGTAGTAGAAGAGTACTACCGACACATGAAGGAATGAAGCAACAACGCGCACACACAGAAGAAAGAAGCAACATGTGACCGTTTTCACACGTGCCACACAACGACTGTAGAGCCACTCTTCTGCCTCCTGCCTTTTTCCTTCCTCAGTCTTCTTCTTGTGCTTCCTTTGTGCATTACGCAGACACACAAACACACACACACACACATCCCCTTATACGGGGACGTGCGCACACACATAAATGCACGACACAGCCCCAACTCACCACCTCTATCCAACGAATGATATGTTGATGCAAACAGGTATAACTACATATGCGGCGAAGTATTTTACCACACGTCCTGCAATGTGACGTACACACGTATATACATATGTATATGCATACGCTCTCCTTTCGAATACTCGCAACAAAATTCTCTTTTTGATGCGTGGTGGACGTGCGCGCAACTGCAGTTGCAGCAGAAGTGGCATAGTTAGCGTCTGTAGCAGCTACAGCAGCGGCATAGTACGCGTCTGTAGTAGCTACAGCAGTGGCATAGTACGGTATATATAGAAGAAGGGAGGTGGCCTGTTCCACCTTCTCCAGAGCACAGGACACATTTCCATCTCCCGCGTCGTGAAGTGGTGATGCAAGAGCACAAGAAGATGCCGTCGTCTACCACAGCAGCAACAGAAAGTCGTTTTTTTTTTCTCTTACCTGACAAATTTGGTAAACTCTGTACGATTCCAGTGACCAAACCCTTCTGCCAATAAGCGCTCCTATTTCAAAAAACAAAATCATATGCACACAGAAACACACATATACATATATATGTGGATATATATGTACGTAATATATA